>NW_005842476.1:688362-700780 GCF_000455745.1 Alligator sinensis | reverse complement strand
TGCTGGATTCCCCTGGGTCCTACTGCCCCTGGCTCCTGTCATCTTTGACAGGCAGCCAGGAGCAGATAAATATATTTTTTCAATTTTTTTAGGGGTCCTGTGGGCTGGATAGAATGGCCTGGTGGGCCAGACCCGGCTCACTGGCTGTATTTTGCCCACCCCTTTTCTACACACTCATGACTATGCCATCCTTGTGTACACTGAGGAAAACCTCAAGACCACAATGGATGTTTTTGCAGATGCCAGCTGAACTTTGGACCTCTCTCTCAACATTGAGAAGAATAAACTGCACTATCAGCCTTGCCTGGGCCATGAATATGGCCCACCTCTATCCTCCCCCAGTCCAAATTACCATCAAGGAAAAGATGCTGGAGGTAGTAAAGCACTTCCTAGAACTTGGTAGCCTCCTCTCTCAGAGAGTGAACATTGATTAGGAGATCTAATACAGGACCTGGGGCCTCCTTTTGGAAATTGCTCTGACATGTCTTTATTCATCACGATCTCTGGAAAACCACCAAGATCCAGATCTACAATGTAGTCACTCTCTTCACTCTCCTCTCTGGATGTGAAATGTGGGTGACCTATCATCATCATCTCAAGATCCTGGAGAGTTATAACCAATGATGCCCCCAGAAAATGCTCCATATTAAATGGTAAGATCACCTCACAAACATTGGCATCCTTGCTAAAATCAATGTTACCAGCATTGAATCGGTGATCCTCAAATAACTTCACTGGACCAGACATTGTGTGTAGATGCCTGTCTCTCAACTCCTGAAACAAGTGTTCTATTCCCATCTTAGTAATGGCCTGAGATTTTGCTGTGGCCTGAGGAAATGCTATAAGGACACATTGAAACCATACCTCAAGAAAGCAGATGCTGACAGCAAATGTTGGGAGGAGGTGGCTGCCAACTGACTCCAATGGTGCTGCAATCTCAGTGAAGCAGCAGCCTGTTTCTAGATAAAGCATCTTGCCCTTTGAGTAGAATAGAGAAAGCAGAGGAAGGAAAAGACGAAGAATCCTAGCTTGTAGCCTACTCTTTCCTGTGGAAAGACCCACAGATGGATCTATAGCTCAAAGATTGGACTCTTAATTCACCTCAGGACCCACCAATTACCAATGGTAGAGATCATCCTTGAATCAAGGGACTGCTGCCACCACCAAAATATAGAAGCTGCCCTGGAAGCAAGGACTGGAACACAGGCCTCCCACATAGCTCTAAATTCTAGGCAACAATCTTGTGCCCCTTTCTATGTTCTTATAATCTCTTATCAATTGAGCTTGAATTCTTTTCTGCACACTGGAACTGTTCAAGAAGAGGGGGTGATGGAGCTCAGGCCTTTCCTAAATTATCTGGGTATTCTGGAGATTCTCCTGAGAGGTGATGGATGTAAGTTTGAACTCTCTCAAGCTGAGAAAGGAATTAAATTTTGATCTCTCTTTTCCTAGACCACTACTGGACCCCTACACTATAACTTAAGAGCCCTGCTTAGTTCTTTCAAAGAAAGGCTGTAAGCTTCCATCTTGAGGCGCTCATGGTTCCAGCTCCAGGGTGGCCCCAGAGAAAAGCAGCATTTCAGACACAGCTTTGATTTCAGAAATTCCCATTAGCTAGCTCTAAGTCATAGTTTTGTCTCTCTTGGATTTCAGCTTGTGGTGCTTTGTATACTTGAGGCATGCTACATGCAGGGTTCTGGATTCTACTCTATAGACAAAACAACTAAAACTTTAAGAAACCTAAGTTCTTGTTGGATCCAGCCCAAACTTATTACATCAAAGCTATTAAATCATATTTAAAGGTTACTAGCATTCATTACTTTGAATTTTACTATTACTTTGATGTCTGTATGTTTGACTCATAGAACTAAAGGTGCCTGGTTTTATAGATTGTAAATTCTTTCATGCATGGGCTGTATTTTCCTATGTGTTTGTTACTGAGAACACTGAGCACAATAGGACCTGGTTCTGATGAGGCCAATAGGTGTTAATGTAACAAATACAACAGATTAAAAATCAAATAACTTGCTGTGAATGTGTGACCTACACAAAATACATCATTATTGGGAATAAAAGTGATAGAAAGGTTTATTAACCAGAGGTGGGAAGAAAATAGTTTTCTGGCCCCACAACAGTTTTCAAGATTATAAAAAGACATTCCATCTCTAATCAATAAGAAAAGTAAAAATCTCAAAAATTGCATAAACCAAATCTCAAAGAAAATAATTCAAATCAATGAAACCATTTTGTTTCAGTGTTGACCATATTTTTATCTTAAGTTGAGTTTTCTCTAATTAACTTAAGTTTCAGAACAAGAGGTCAACCTGAAAACAAACATTTTCATTTGAAAATGCCAAACCATTTATATATTTGTCATTCTTACTGCTTCACAGCATTCTTAGTTTTCTCAAAGTAAAAAATACTAAGAAGTATTCCTTTCTCATGCAAAGGTTCAATTTCAACGAGGTGGCATTTTTTGATGAAAAAATGCTTCATCAAAAAAATCCTGACCAGTTAAGCTATTGGAAACACATTTGTGATGACTTGCATAGCTTGTTCCTAATCGTCCCAATGGTGATGACATTCACCCTCTGGGCTCTGGAGCCATACAAAAAGAATGACTCGAGTAGAAGCCTGCACTGATCAGCTAGAGAGCTCAGAGCGCTCACTGCACATACAGTGCATAGTCAAATGAGTTGTGGGGAGGGGTGGGAGGAGGAGTGTCTGCACCACCTCTTGGACACCATGGACAATACTATGTGTAGTTCAGGTCACCAGTTTTCAAAGATATTAAATAGAACATGTTCAAAGAAGGGCTATTAAAATGGTTAAGGGAATGGAGACATTTTCCTGTGAAAGGAGATTAGAGGAGCTTGGCTTTCTGAATTTGGAAAAACAGAAATTGAGAAGAAATATGATCACTCTTTATAAGCACGTTTGTTAGGTGAATATTCAAGATGGAGAAGAGCTTTACAGGCTGAAAAATAATACTGGCATAAGATTAAATGGCTGTAAACTGACTATGGATCACTTAAGGGTGGAAATTAGAAGATTTCTAACTGTCTGACCTGTAGTGTTTTAGAATGGTTTTCCAAGCTGCATGGTGGGGCCAAGGAACCTGAATCTCTCTTAAGATTTAACTAGACAAGTTTACTGAAGGTATGGTATGATAGGACAGGGCCTGACTCACCAATTGGTATCTGTGATATAAATTCACGTGTATGAGCTTCAGGTAAAAAAGTAGTTCTTGTAGCATGGGGAGCATCGGGAAATCTCCTGCCTCAGTGGATCCTACCACAGGATACCAGTTAAGGTCAGGAAGGAATTTTTCCCCCTCATTTGGATGGTATTACTTTGGGGTGGGTTTTTTTTTTGTGGGGGGCGTAATTTGGCTTTCATCTGAGGTATCTGGACACCAGCCACCGCAAAGGCTGATCTTGACTGAAGTATGCTGTTGCTCCTGCTGGATTTTTGCCTCCCTGTGTATCATGGAGCATGATTTTTTCTTCAGAAACTTCAGAGAAATCAACTGCTTCAGCACTGATGCAGCAGCAGAACATTGGCAGTTCCCTTGTTTCCCATGAGGAACATGTTACAAGGGTTATTGGTTACTTTGCAGTGTGGTTTTGAGTGATAGTTTGAAGTTTCATTATGGAGACTCCTTGTGTTAATGATTGCCTGCAAAAGCAGGTGAGTAGACTACGTAGCCTAGGAGGTTCCTTCCAGTCCTTTGTGAAAAGGATCACAAAATGTGGTTGCCTCTGATAACAGGTCACTAGTCTCAGTGCCCAAGACCCTTCCAGTCCTATTTTCTTGGGCTAGCAAAACATTTTTCTCCTAATGGCATTGACAAAAGCAGGATTTAGCCATAAATATATGTATATTTGAGCGATGTGGGTTTATAAAGTGTACATCTTGCCATACAAGCTCAATTTTGGGTGTATTTATAGCATTTTAATAGATGTACATTTTCTAGTTTATCAAAAATCCTTATTCCCCAGAGAAAGTCAAATAAATCCATTATATGGAACCACAATAAAATGATAAAGCACAGGGGAAGTTAACAGGGGGGTACAACCTGACCTACAGGAAGGCTAACCTCTGACCCGAAACTACCTAAAGAGTGTAATAGGTAAACTACATGGAAATAAGTTTGTTTTCATGAAGATCCTGTATGCACTGTACTATGCCCAGCTATATATGATATGTCAACAACTAACAACGGACATATCACAACTCACAATAGCAAGAACAGGACACAGCCTCAGAAGGAGATTTGGCAGAAGAAACTGAGCTGAATTATATGTTACCCACACAAATAGAAAATGGTGATAGATAGTAAGTTAAACCCATCTTTGTTAATTTTGATGTATTCAGTGGCTTATATGATGCAACAGGACAATAGGATTATAGAAAAGGGCTTGAAGGGGCCTCATGTGGTCATTTAGTGCAGCCCCCTGCTCAAGGCAAGGTTATCCATTTAACCTGCTCTTGAGAATTTCCAAGGATGGAGACTCCGCAGCTTCTCTAGGTAGCTTGTTCCAATGCTTCATGGTCTTCATAGGCAGAAAGTTCTTATTAATCTCTAACCTAAATTTTCTCTGCTGCAGTTTGAAGCCATTGTTCCTAGACCTGTCTCCTAGGACCACAAAGAAAAGCACATTTCCACTATCTCTATGATTACCCTTCAGCTATTTGAAGACTGTTATCAAATCCTGATTTGGTTTTCTCTTCTCCAGACTAAACAGTTCTAGTTCTTTGTGACTTTCCTCCCAAGTCATGTTTCATTAGCCTCTAATAATTTTTTAATGATTTTCTAATCAAAAGATACTTTATGCAGTTATGATGGCCCACTGTAGTGATCACTGGGTTAAAAAAACAGACATACATGAATGAGAAAAATTAAACAGAATCTTTAATTGTAGAGCAGCAGGCGACCTCTGCAGATCCTCTGTTTATCTCTCACTAAGTAACCAGCTAAAGGACCATCTTCCAATTTGTAACACTGTAGTCTTCTGTTACACTTAATTATAACTTTTTTGACTACATCTTCCCTCTTAACGGTAACTCCAAAATAAATTAACACAATATTCCATTAATACTCATCTACAGAGGAGAGATTACTAGCATGTCACTCTGAAATGAGTCTTTACCACTCACTTCCCTGTTTCCCCTTTTCTGCAGCTTTTTAACACATTGCTGTGACTCTTTGAGGGGGTTACACTTTTTTCTCAGTGACAAAATATCAGATCCAATTTCTAATTTATTTTTTTGGTGGGAAGATTTTCCCCTAGGTCTCAGTAGATTTGAATCCTTATACTGGGATCCAAATGACTTATACTTTTGGCAGCTGTATTTCTCCACCAAGTACAAAGTTCATTAGCTATAGATTGCTAGGCCTGATTTCCTCTATCTGTATCATAGTATTTCCATTTATTTCTGTATGCATATTTCTCTCCATAAGCAGATGGTTGCTTCTTATGTTCTGGAACAATGGATTTTTTCTTAAGGAAAATATCTGATTTTTGGCCATGACAGGCAAAAAGAAGATCAGTGGGAGGCATGAATATTGTGTCTTCTTGCACTTCAAGTACACACTTGACAAAATGCAGTTTCTCAGAAGCTGCCAGAACTAAAATTTGTGTCATCATGTGAGGTACCACAATGAATAAGAATTTCACTGTCATCCTCTACCAAGGTCTTCCTTTCCATCTCTGCTGTTTCCTTGTCTATCTCCTGACTCATGATACCCTGCCCATTCTAAAACAGTGCTTCAGAAGCTACTTCTAGTTCTGTTTATTTGTGGTAGCAATTCCATTTGGCATGTCAGACATCATTGACTCAACATGACCATTTATTACAAGCAAACACTTAGGTATTCATACATGCCAGCCAGCTCCAATTACCTACATGGTGCCCATCTCTACATGAGATGCTGACTGCACAGTAATAACTTGTTTAAACTAGTACTAAATGACTGTGCAGTAACCCAAATTACTGCGCAGTAGTGCCGACGAATCTCTTTTTTGTGATACTACTATGCAGTAGCCTGATACTACTGTGCAGTAGTGTCACATCACAGTTTTTGCCATGTGACACTACTGTGCAGTAGTATTGGGCTAATACGTAGTCAGCATCTTATGTAGATGCAGACAGTGACTATTAAATTAAACTGGTACCAAAGAGAAATAAGAGGTCATTAGGACTGTGTGTAAACTGAATGACTTTCAATATTTCCATAAGGAAGCAGCAGCTATTTATCCACCAGAGTATAAAACTCTCACAATGATGCATGCTTAGTTAGACAAGTAAACCAGACAAGGCAATAGTGCTACTTGTATTAATAAGTGTTCACCAGAGTGATCAGGGATTTACAATATGAATATTCATGGTATTAGCAACAACTGCTAACAACAAAACTGTATGTGTGTTCATTTGCACTGAGAACCGAGTCAAGCATTAGATTTGTGGGGGTCCCAAGCACATTCTAACATGTCGTTCCTTTTTTTCCAATCACATATTGGATGACTTGAACTAACTTAAGCTTATGGGGACCCCATGATCTGGGACAATTACTCTTACCTTAAGTCCAGTTCTGCCTGAGAGGAGGGGAACAACATTTAAACCCAACAGTGTCCGTCTGTAAACTCACCAGGGGGGACCAGCGGGAAATGGATGAAACCTTGTTCCCCTGCGCACCTCCTGGAGTAACAAGGAATAACGGCCATAAGTTGTTTGAGTGTAGGTTCAGGCTGGGCATTAGAAGGCACTACTGCACAGTCAGGGCGGCTAGGATCTGGAACCAACTTCCAAGGGAAGTGGTGCTGGCTCCTACCCTGGGGGTCTTCAAAAGGAGGCTTGATAATTACCTAGCTGGGGTCATATGAGCCCAATATTCACTCCTGCCAAAGGGCAGGGGGTCGGACTTGATGATCTACTTAGATCCCTTCTGACCCTACAACTATGAAACTATGAAACTACTTTCTTGAACTAGTAACATGTCAGCCACATAAGCTGGTCCTTGCCAGATGTCTCTGCAAGGACATTCTGACAGCTTTTGGATATGATTTTTATGTAGACAGATATTAACAGCTGTCTAGAAAATATAACCCCCCCCCCCCCCAGGTATTTGATAATTTTGGCAGAATTAAGTAACTTAGAGGAAAAATAGGTCACTCTATACCACTCACGTATACCAGAAAAGATTGGCAAATGAAGGCTAAACTAATTCCAGGGAATGTACAGAGTCAAAGGTGTAGTCTTTTAGCACTATCTGTGTGCAATGTGTCATAATTTTTTTCTCACCTCTGTATTGTTTTTGCCTTTGCTAAAGGAAAAAGTACTTTTCAGGGCCCAATGTTTTGAACATTTTCCACTACTCAGAAGTCTAAGGTTTCAAATGATCAGATGTGTTTTAATAAGGTTGGAATTAAATTTCTAGGGGTGTAGAACCAAATAGCTGAGCTTTCCATTAGATGCTTATTATACAAAAAGTTCTTTCTTTATAAATAGGGTAAACCTATGTCCATGTTGTTTCCCAAACTACTGCATTAAATGTCTGCTGGACCTCTGAGGTAAGCATTTCCTATTTTAAATTTCAGTTCCTGTGTTCTACTTCTTGTCTCAGAATCAGAAACCCTCAATTATCAAGTGATAATTAGTAGTGGTAACAACAAGCAATATCACTTCACCTCTAGGAACGTCAGCAACAAGAGATGGTTCTGTTTTACACAAAGTCTATTTTCTCCATTTTTTAAAAAGTAAAGCTTTCCAACCTATGCCTCCATTTAAATTTAACAGAAATACAATAAATAGAATCGTATGAACTCACATAAGTGGCATAGTAACATTGATAGAGAAAAATTAGCCTAGGCATACATTTTCAAATAGAACTTGCAATTGTGCAGGCTTCCATTTTGTGCAACTCAACTTCAGAAAACTACACTTTCAAGGCTTATCTCCTGTTGTTGGAAAATTAGACCCTTTTATAATGTCTCAACTGGTCATCCAGAGAACAACACATCCAAAATTACTACTAATTTGTGAAAATATAAGGTTCAAGAATCAGTTAAAAAAAAAGGAATTACTGGGTGTGTCTACATGTGTGAATTGAATGTGCATCAGCCCTATTTAAGGCACATTAAGGGCACATGTGTATACGTATGTGCCCTTAATGCACCTTAAAAATCGTCATTTTAGGCTATTTGAGCCTAAATTTGATACCTGCATAAAGCAGATGCAGACACGCTAATGTGCATTAACATGGTGTATATTAATCGATTAAGCATTAAGTTTAGGCGTGCATAAATACATGTGTAGATATACCCAATATGTCACAATGCTGGTGCCCAGATGACCAGGCTTTAGGCTATTCTGGAGAAAGGAGGGTTGGGTTTATCTCTATCCAGGTTTCTGAAGCTGTTTTACTTTGCTTGGAATACTCAAAGATTTATTGGACAATGAAAGGCCAGGAACATGACCCATGTTTTGGAAATATTGGGTTCAAATCCTTGTTACATATTTTATGCCACACCTGCTTAATGTAAAATAATAGACCTTGGCCCAGGGACTATGAAATCTTGACTTGAATCTGGGTACAGGAATGGGCTGAAACTGCAAAAATATGGGCTGGGTCCAGATTTCAAAACACTTTGGGTGTGTTTTGTGAAGTTTTCTGTACTACTGTCCCTGCTACTGTCGTTCTGTAGATAAATTGATGCCTCTAGTATAGGAGCAGGCAAAATACAGCCTGTGGGCTGGATCTGGCCCACCAGGCAATTTCATGCAGCCCACAGTCACCCACCAACTAATTGTACCCCACCCAGGCCTCATGCCTCATTCCCAGCCTCGTGGGTGTAAGGGCCCGGTCCAGCCACCATACAGTTTTGGGGTGGGCAAGCTGCTGCCACTACTGAAGCTGCTGGGGGACCTGATCAGCTTTCCTTGTGTCCTGCTCACTTCAGGCAGAAGGTAGGGAAGCAGTAGGGGTTGGGGTGAGGGTGTGGGCAGAGGCTGAGGCAGGGGTTGGGGAAAGAGCTACAGCTGGGCAGGAGTGCAGAGCATAGAGCTGGGTCTGGTGGTAGCGCAGAGCCCATGCCCAGAAGGGCAGTGGGTGCGTGGAGCATGGGTGGGTAGGGTGTGGGGTGAGGGAGGGTTGGGGGGATGTGGGGACCTCCCACACACTCCCTCATGGTGCACAGCCCCTGCTGGTGGCAGCAGTAGGAGGCAGGTGCTCAGGACACTCGCCCCCCACACAGGTGCTGCTGCCTGGCAGCGTGTGGCTCCAGCCATTGCTGCACATGGTGGTGAGGAGTGCAGCCCGGCCAGCCTGCCTCTCTCATGTGGGGCTCTGCACAGCACACATTCAGCTCCATGCCAGCGGGGGAAGCCCCACACAACCCCTCTGCACACACATCCCACACCTCATCATAAACACAACTCCACTCCCAACCACACCCCACATGCCCCATACACAATGTACAAGAGTCAGATTTTATTTTAAGTTATTATGCAACCACCTCTATATACAGTACACAAACTGAAATCATGCCAAAAATATTTTTGCAATAAAATTAAAATATGTTACAGTAAGTGTCTGTCTTTTAGTATATCTTTTTTCCCCCCAGTTCCAAGATGGCAACCTTCCCTCTCCCAAAAGGAGTACTTCTGGGTACAAGGGGAGGGACTTCTGGTGGTAAAGGTCATGGGTTAGGGGCAGGACTTCCAGTCCCAAAATGGCAACCAGGGGCTGGGGCACCTGTCAAGGGGGTAGGGCTACCTTTGTGGCCCTCGACAGCTCACCAAAACTCATTAAGCAGCCCTCCAGCCAAAATAATTGCCCACCCCTGCTCTAGTACCATTAGGTTGATACCTTTCACCAACACTGAAATCACTCTTTCATACATAGCCTGGTAACATTAAATGACATCTGGGAACGCTCAAGCAGCTGCAGTTTGTTCAATACCCTTCTAGCATTCATTTTCTTTCTCTCCCTATGGAGACACAAGGACATACAACAGCTGAAGAGTTAGCTAATTACACAATTTGGTTACATTCCTACCTTGGTGAGATTAAAAACTCTAATTCCATAACATGCTTCCCTGTACTCCTCAATGGAGATGGTTAAAATTAACCAACAAATACACATAATGGTACAAGTGGTTCAGCACAATGGGCTACTGTACTGAATTTCTCTACTATTCTTCTTTAATGTAAGGCCATAAGGGACCATTAAGACTTTTTAGTCTAAGCCTATGAATTGCTATCAGGCCAAATGAATCCATGGAATATTTGCTAAGAGCAGTTTATTGATGTTTATTTCACACCCTTATTTTATGAGGTGACATATTCTCTAGGTAGTGATGAATCTCAGTCCTGTAGATTGTCCTCTCCCTGGCACTGGATGGCAGGTGTAATATTTTGAAACACTTTTGCTTTATTCTCACATGTCTAAATAAAAGTCATAAGTATCTGAAGAGTTTGTCTGGAACACATGAGTCTTGCTGGAGTTCCAGATTTCTTTGGGGCTAAGGCAGGCACAGGGTGGTTGGTAGGACTGTCATGACTCACCACAATAAATAACAAAACTTTACCTTGTAATGTTCTTTAAATTTCTCAGACTAGAACTATTGTTGGATATTCCAAGGAAATGTAAGGAAACAGGCACAGGGACACAAAAATGAAGCTGTTACGATGTGAGGCACAGGACTTCAGTGATTAGAAAACACAGTGCAAACTAAGTTGGGGTGGACAGGTGGGGTACAAGTTGCAAATTTGCACTATAAAAAGGGGGATGGAATCATCATCATTGGACATTTATGTAAACTGGGGGATGTTCCCTAGGCTCTCCGAGTCCTCCCCCTAAAAGGCCATTTGGCTCTTCACCCACCACTCAGTCATTCTTTAATAGACACCCACTAATCACCTTGACCATTACTGTCTTTTTGGGAAAAGAACTAGTGCTGTCTTCTATGGATTGCTGCCTGGTCTGCACTAGTCACAAGAAATAAAGATATTGAAATACTAGCATTTTTTCCTTATTATGTGTATCTTGCCTCAGTACTCATTATTAACCAAAGTGGGGTAAGCTACCTCAGATTTATCACAGAAGATCATGCACATTGGCAACAGACATGGAGTAGCTGGCATGCTGTAAACTCACACTCTAGTTTATCTTGCAGTGACTCTAAAAAATCTAGTAAGGCACCAATCATCATGGTTATAGAGGGGGAAAAAACTTGAACATATTGGTGTGATTTTTTTAGCCTTCATGCAACCATGAGGACTGGAGGCTTTGGTGGCTTTCTTTTGGAGAGGGGAGATTATATACATATAATATTTTAAAGCCAGTTTCACAATTTTCTGAAGCCTAACTCTTGTTACATGAATACAAGGGACTGACATTATTGCAACAGTGGAAAGAAGTAACTCCTCCATGTGGCCATTCTTGTCAAGTTTGTGACAAAACAATTGCCTAGGCTCTGACTAAGGCCCCCTCTTGTAGAGGAGGGGACCAGGATCTTTTAGTTTGTGGCTCTGCAAGCCCAAACCTGATGTCAATTTAAAGAGACAGGTGATTTCTGCAAGGTGGAAAATAATGTGACATTATTCCCCAAGGTATAAATTAAAATACAAAATCTATGTCTAATAGTGTACAGTAATAGACACAGTGGGCTCAACCTCAGCAGCAGCGCTGTAGTGCTGAGTTCTACTGTAATCAAAATACGCAAGCACCTCGAGGGAATGTTTCAGCCTGGCTGATTACCTATTAAAATCTCAAACCTTTTGATACAGACCTATAGAGTGGATTATCCTCACATGAAAAAAGAGAACTATTTCCAATTTTCATTATTCCTAGAGCTTCGGGTTATTGGAAGAAAGTCTCACTTTCCCACTTCCTTGCTCAGCAGGTTTGATTCTCATTTATTAGCTTGAATAATTGGAAAAAAATCTGATTGGGACGGATTTTTACTTTTCTCAAAATCAATTTGATTGGCTTAATTTCCTGCTTGAAACTCTTTCTCATTCTGATTTGTCATCTCTTTTCTTATAACAGACACTATTTCTCTCACTGCTTGCTTTCCATAGGGAGACCTTGAGAAGATTTTTACCACCAACTTTTACTGCAGAGTGAGAGTGTAGCAGTAGGCAGAGTCATCCAGCAGCTGGCTCGACAGATGTAAAAGCATATAGAATACACTATTAAAGATGCTAGACATAGGGACACAGAGCTTGGCATAGAGGACAGGGCTCTGGAGTTGATGCTAGGAGACAAAAGTTCTACCTGACTTCGAGGCTGACCTGCTGTGTGACCTTGGACAAGTAATTTCACCCTTAGATTCATAGATTCATAGATGTTAGCATCGGAAGGGACCTCAATAGATCAACGAGTCTGACCCCCTGCATAGGCAGGGAAGAG
>NW_005842476.1:683151-688331 GCF_000455745.1 Alligator sinensis | reverse complement strand
AAAGAGTGCTGGGTTCAGATGACCCCAGCTAGATGCTTATCTAACCTCCTCTTGAAGACCCCCAGGGTAGGGGAGAGCACCACCTCCCTTGGGAGCCCAATTTCCAGACCTTGGCCACTCTAACTGTGAAGAAGTTCTTCCTAATGTCTAGTCTAATTTCTTCCTTCTCTATTTCCCATCCATAATTCACCTATCTTGTCCAATCAGATTATATAATTTTAGTAGCAGGAAGTCTCTCTCCATTCATTTTAAACAGTGCTACATATAACATATTTTATGTATAATAATACAGCACTAACAAGAGATTTGGAGGGAAGCCCTTCATGGGTCGGTCCTATAAGAGGAAAGACTTTAGTTCAAATACCCACCCTAAATCAGCTAGAGAGGGAAGATGAGCTTTTTTTCTTCTTCCTCTCACTGAATGCCCTCATTGTTAGGCTTCACAGTATTCCAAGATCTTTTTAATTCCTCTGTTAATGGTATGTAAGTAGGTAGGTCCATTACAACCAATAACATTTCTGGACTTCAAGAAGTTGGAATGGCAGAGAGATCTGGTGTTGGCTTCACCAAGTGTAGCTTTTTTCTTTTGTATGGCTGACTCAGAGCAACAGTTTAAAAAAAAGTCCAGTTTAAGATTAGTTAACCAGTCTAGTGCTCTTGAGGAAAGGGAATATATCTCTGCAATGTCACCAGCAGATTTGTATAGAGGGCAAAGTGTTATTATGTGGTCCATAGTTTGTTCAAGGTTGTCACAGTCACATTCTGCAGAACTCCTAATATACCATCTGTGCATCAAATGACTGCAGCGGCCATGCCCAGTTTGGATCCAATTTAGAAATTTCGATGTTTTCATGGAAGGTCAAAACCAGGAGGCTTTATTAATGGATTGGAAATTAGATGTCTATTCTGAATGGTGGTTTCATTCCACACTTTCCTCCAAGCTGGTGCACTGTCATGTCTTGCAAGGGCTTGTGCATGTGTCCACAAAGGTTTCCAGAAGGCCAATCGGTAAGCTGGGAGGTTCTTTAAATCTTTATGGATGGGGTGGTCTTGGTAGTCATTCATGCAAATGACCTCTCTGTATGTAGCTTCATTGTGGCAAATGTCTGGAGGAGCAATATTGGCCAGCACCAGTAACCACTGAACTGGTGTAGATGTCAGGGTTCTGGTGATAATACACATAGCAGAATTTAACTGGACATCCAAAAATTTGGTGTGAGTGCTAGCAACCCAGACAGGTGCACACAGTACTCAGCCATTGAGAAGACCAATGCCATAGGAGAGGTGCAGAATACTCCGAGGTGGCACCCCAGCTTGTTCTGGCAATTTTTTGCGCTATGTTTACCTGACTCTTGATTTTTGCAGCTTATTTTTCAAAGATGATTATGGAAGTTAAGGTGTGATCAAGTGTCACACCTAGGTAGGAAGGAGTTGGATCCTCTTGTAATTTTTCTCCACAAAAGGTGACATTGAGATGAACATGTGTTTTGTGTTTGTTGCGGTTGTTGAGGTGAAACACTGAGATGACGGACTTAGCTGGATTTGGTCACAGCCTGCACTTGCAGAAATAGTCTGCCATTATTGCCAGGTCTAACATCAGAGTGTCTTCAGTCTCTTTGAAGGTCCTTGCCTGTGTGGTTAATGTTACCAGATTTGCCCATCACTTTGGGGCGTGCTCATTTATTAGGGATACGTTTTTAGGGTCTTTGTAATTCTATCAATGTGCTGTTTGTGTTACTTCTGTTTCTATACAGAGCTGTATCTCTCTCTTCTGCAAGTCCTCACCCTCAATGGAGCTATCTTGCAGGACTCAGTTTCAGTGGGGCTGGGTTCCTCCAGCCACCAGATCAGTCCAATACACACACACACATACACACACACATTAATGTGACATGCCTAACCTGGCTGGGTTGATCATCATGGACAGGCTGACACCCTCATATGCCAGGAATCAGTTCATTAAGGTAACAATAAACTGCAGACAGACACAAGCACACAGGTAAACAGAATACCTCTGAATCCAGCTGGGTGTCTAGGTGACACCTTCATGGGCCAGCATTCAGTTAATTAGGGCACGTCTGAGCCAAACTGGGTCAACCAGCCTGTACAAGCCGATCCCCTTATGTGTCTTAAATTCAGCACGTCCCAATCTTTTGCCCTAACTGTCCTAGGAATGGTAGCCCCTTGATGAGCGGGCCCCACAGTATTTTGGGCTTCACCCAGATCTTTGGCTTAGGTAAAAGAAGTGTTGCTGCAGAGCAAGTGAGGAGGGGAAGTAGAGAAGGAAACGTTACTACCAGTTTGACGATAAAAGTTATTTATTGCTATGTATATAAAATGTATAATGGTACTAGTAATAATAGACGTGCAAAGAAAAACAATCAAAACAATTACAATATTACCCTGGTTTCACTAAGCATTTGGGGAAACTTAGTTCAAGCTTAACTAGTACAATTCAGGTTCAGAAATCTATGCCTAGAGAGAACAGAAAGAGAGAGAAAGCAAGAGCTGGGGTCTCACCAGTCCAAGGTACTCAGGTTCCAATGCTGACAGGTAAAGTTCTTAGCACTATCCTTGACAGGAGACGATCTGTTTCTTCCAGCTTCTCGAGAACAACAGTGGATGGTGTCAGAGAAATTTCTTCCTCTTGAAGCACGCTGTTTGCTGCTTTTACAGATTTTTATACTCTCAGTTCAGCTTCTTCAAAGCATTCTTTTAATTGTGTAAATAATTATCTTTTCTATTGACAAGGAGTTATCTGGTTTTGAACATCTCAAGAAACCAGGAAAAACATAAAGTTAAGGAGTAACCAGACACTTAGGAGCCAGCTTGAAATTCTTATGGATAGAAGATATACTGGACGGGATACCACATTGTTTCTTCTCAGATGGCTTGCAGCATCAGGGTTTTGTATTTTTACCTGTTGTCAATAAGCTTCAGTTTAGCATGACTTCCAGATCTTACTTAACGGGCTTACTTGGAGTGTTCATAAACTTTGTGGGAAGGACTTCTGCTAGTCATCCCGGGAAAAGTATGACAGCATTTGTGGTCAGGCCTCCAACAGGCTGGATGCTGTGATGAACCCTTAACCATTGTTCAAATGTTGCCTATACCCGCCTTGACTCAGTCTCTTGCCTCAGCATTCCCTAACCCGGCAACTGAGTTTTAGTCAATCAAGTTTAAATAGGCTTCCCATAGTGGGACTGGGGAATGTACGGCCTGAGATGCCTATTAAACATTACTTCTGCTTAGTTCTGATTAGATGAGGTGTGTGTGTGTGTGTTGGGGGGCAGGAAATAGAAAAAGTCCATTGTAAGTCCAGCAAGCTGGGTGCCAGGCCTCCCTCAGAAAGACAGAGCTGACAGGTAACAGTTAATGCGATGTCATCAGAGATGCAAATTTCCTTGAAGAGGTAGCAGGCATATTTGAATACAATAAAAGCCTTACCACTTCCATCTGTCTGTCTGTAATGCTTCAGGCCAACTGCGCATGTGTGGCCCAGAGCTTTACAGACTGAGAGACAGATAGGTGGAGGTGGGGGCAGAGGCAGTCGGAGCCAGTCTGTTCTCCCCACTGTGGGGTGCAGCGTGGCCCGGGGACTGGCTGTGCAGGGGCCATGGCTTGTGACCGTATGGTGGGGCATGGCTCATGGCCTTGCAGGGTGGGGCATGGCATGCGGCCACAGGGTGCCGCATGGGGAGCGGGCAGAGGGGTGCAGGCAGTGCCCACTGGCTGCAGCACATGGTTGAGGTGTGGGGCATGCCCTCCTGCCCACTCCCCAAGTGGCACTTTGGGGCCGCACTCCATGTCCCCCCTGCATGGAGTCACCCGCTGGTTGTGGGCCACATGTGGGCAGGGTACATGGGTGTGCAGCTGCAGGGTGCCACATGGGAAGCTGGCACAAGGGGAACACCCTGCACAGAGAGGGGCAGGGCACGTGGCTGCAGGGTGTTGTGAGGGGAGTGGGCAGTGCCAGCCACTTGCAGCATGTGGGTGTGGGGTGGGACACGCCCTCTCATGCCTGCTCCCTATGTGGCACCCTGTGGCTGCACGCCATGTCCCCCCCTGTGTGGGGAGCACCTGCTGGCTGTGGGCACAGGAGGGGCTGGGGTGCACAGGGTGGGGGAGGGGAGGGTTCATGGCTGCAGGGTGCCTCAGGGGAGTGGGCTCGGTGGGTGCAGGTAGTGCTTGCCAGCTGTAGCATGTGGATGCAGGGTGTGCCCCCCATGCCTGATCCCTGTGTGGCAGCTTGTGGCTGCCTGCCAGGCCCCCCCTGCTTACCACACCTCCCACGCACCCTCTGCAACACCCCAGGGATGTGCCTCATGCCACGGGGCAGCAGTCGGTGGGTGCTCCCCGCACCATGCACCATGCCCCCCCACACACCCTGTGCCACACCCCAGGGCCAAGCCACATGCCATACGACCAGAGCCAGTGGGTGCTCCCCCCACCATGGCTGGTCCCCACACCATGCCCTGCAACACTGCATCACACACCCCATGCGCTCTGTGCCACACCCTGGGGCCACTCCCTGCACCACACAGCTACAGCTGGTGGGCATTGCCCATGCTGCGGGAAATCCCCACGCCATGCCTCGAAGCCATGCAACCCCCCCAGCCCACACACACAGCCACATACCACACCTTCCATACACCCTGCACTACACCTCAGGGCTTCTTCCCACACCATGCAGCCACAGCTGGCAGGTGCTCCTCCTTCCATGGCTGCTCCATGTGCCAGGCCCCATGGCTGCACAGCATCCTCCCATGGAGCCATGTGCCATGCCCCCCCTATGTGCCCTGTGCCATATCCCATGGCCAAGCCCCACACAATGCAGCTGCAGCCAACAGTTGCCACCCCTGCCGTGGCCACTCCCCACACCATGCCCTGAGACCGTGTACCCCCTGTGTCTGCATGCGCCACACCCTGGGGCTGCTCCCTACCCTATGTGGCCACAGCTGGTGGGCGCTCCCTGCACCATGGCCATGCCCCATGCCATGCCCCACATGACAACCCCCCCACAGTCATGTGCCACACCCCGGGGCCACTGTCCACACCATGCGGCTACACCTGGCAGAAGTTCCCCCTGCTGTGGCTGCTCCCCATGTCATACCCCATGGCCACGCGCCCCCCCCCCTGCCCAGCCACACCCCCCACGTGCCCTGTGCCACACCCTGGGG
>NW_005842476.1:682928-683141 GCF_000455745.1 Alligator sinensis | reverse complement strand
TGCTTGCCCCGCCCCGCCCCGCCCCGCCCCACCCCAGGGCCATGTGTCATCCCCTGTGTAGCTGGGTGCCACACCCCCCGCATGTGCCCTGCACCACACCCCAGAGCCACTCCCTGTTTGCATGGAAGGGGGATGGCCGGAGTTGGGGGCTCGCCACCCTGAGCCGTTTGGCCAGTTTGCAAGCCAGGGAGGGACTGCCGGAGGGGATAAAAG
>NW_005842476.1:661887-682831 GCF_000455745.1 Alligator sinensis | reverse complement strand
GAGCCTTGACGGCCCTGGGCGAACAAGGCAGCGGCAGTCGGCCGTGCTTCCAGCCCTGCAGCAGAGAGGGACCTGTGGCCAGGGCTTGGGGCAGAGAGCTGGTGCCCCAAGGCCCCATCGCAGTGTGCTGGACGTGCCGGGCATCCTGGAGGCTAGAGGGTGGCAGTTGGCCCCCCAGTCCGCTGTGGAGAAGAAGCACCGGCCAGGATTGCAGGCAGCATCATTATCTGGAGCAGGGAGCTGGGCCGGTGAGTTGAGGAAACCCCTTACCTTCCCTGGGGAAGCGGGACAGCAGCAGGCAAGGCGTTGGGATCCTGAGGAGCAGCAGAGCACCAGGACGAGGGTCCCTGGGAGCTCGGGGCACAGGCCGGCGCTTGAAGCAGGATTGGTGAGCTGCGAGGTGTGTGGGGTGCCCGGCCACTCATCTGGATCAGGGGTTTAGAGCACCGACCCCTGGGAACTGCCTGTGTTGCTGACCCTCTGCCACTGACTGCCCCAGAGGGGACTCAGTCCTGTCCTTTATTCTGCAGTTGATTGTCATCGCATGGAGTCCCTGAGCTGTGTGCTTGGGTCATGCTGATTGCTGCAGGAGCCTACTCAGTTGCTTGCCTTTTTGGTTGCCACGGAGTGTCACCCTTCAGCCTCTTTGTGGGGTTGGGGTTTGATACAATTTGATTGCTGCAGACCAGAAGAGCTTAACCTGTTGCAGTCTGTCACTTATTGGGAAGCCTGTTGGAGCTGCTGGGAGTGACCCCCTTGCTTCCTCGTGGTAGCATCTCAGCAGTGGCTGAAAGCTGCCAGTTACCCTCCCTGGGGTTCTTGAGTCAAGGGTTGACTAATGCATTCTGGTTTGTTTTGTGGTTCTGGTTATGCCATTTAAGTTCACTTGTAAATAACCTTTCCTATTATTCTTGTTTTGTAAATAAAGTGTAAATAGTTAAATCAGTTAAGTGTTAGACCTTCTCGGGACCCCGGGCTGCTCTGTGGGGAGCAGGGGCCAGCTGGAAAGTAAATTGGTGCTGGCCGGAAGCCCTGCCCCACTCTCACCACACCATCCCTGATATTGGGCAGGGGTTGCAACTATTGGGCCGCCACCCAGGTTACATCTGTAATCCCTAGACCTGCAGAATGGCATGATTGTGTTGCATGGGGTTTGTCAAATTGAAAAAGAAGAACATGTTTCACAGGCTCTACTGTGAAATAGTGATTAACTCTACTGGTGTATAAGGTGCACAGTATCCTTATTAATGAGTATACTGCAAGAGATCTTTAGTATGGTTGTTCATGGTAGACTTATCCCTATAAATTTTAAACTAGTTTGAACAACTTTATTCATGTGGTCATGGGTAAACTCCTCATCACTCAGAGTAGGGACTGGCTGTTTTTGTAAAATATGTTCTCTAAGGCAGTTCTCAGTTGCTGGGTAAACGAAGGAACTTCCAGGTGAAATTCTGCAGCCAGCATTATGCTGGAGGTTAGGAACAATGATCATACTGCTTTCTTGTTTCATTAAAATCTGTGAATGTGAACTCATGAGAGCAACAGTGGCCCATTCAGCTAAACCTGCTCTCTAGTAGTAGGATTTGTACTTGGGAGCTTAAGAACACATTTATTTTTCACCAAGTCTGCAGACAAATTTTAATTAAGTTTTAGCGCCGTCCCAAACCCCGACTAATCCCAAGCCCACAGCTGATACATGTTCATTTGCAGCCACAAGATCTGCAAGGTAAATTCAGGCCTCTTTGAATTCAAAACCATGTTATTACAGTTGAAAGGCAAGTATGTTTAGGCACCCTATTAATCCTCACTACAATGAGGGCAAGAGCACAGAAGCTGTTGTGCAGTAATGTAATAATATCCTATGTAGAACCCATGGAAATATTCTTATTGGAAAATACAAGCCAGACAGTTTTGTGTTTATGAAAAAGTATTCCCATTCCTAAGCTTTGCCTGAGCACGACAGCTCTGGTGGTGGTCTTGGTCCTGAATCAAGCTTATTTTTTATAAACATATGGTAGTGACTGTAAGCAAAATTTGCCTGAAAGTTTGCATCAAATTGCAGGGGCTGGTAATTTGATTATAAACCTTAATGGGAATACTGTCAAGGCTAATAGGCCTGAAAATAGCCCTACCAAATGTGCTTTGGTATTGTGGACACACTGCATACAGACACATTGGGTTTTTATACATGTGCTCTGGGAGGTATGGGGGGGGGGCACTTTAATTGGCGCAGCTCCAAGAGCCATGATAATTAAAAGCACCCAGAGCATCCCATGCATCAGCATCACTGCACTGAAAAATGGTGGGGGGGGCACTTTGAACTACAGCTCATCAAACAGGCTTTAAAGTGCTCTGCCACCATTTTTCAGGGTGGGGGACACTGATACATGTGATGCTGGAGGCTGCTGGAGTATGTTACTTTCCACACTCCAGCAGACTCGATTAATTGAGTCTGCTCCAATGTGCAGGAATTACAGAGTGTGAGAGCAGGCTCCCTGCACATGTATAGGAGCCCATTGATCTGTGCTTTGGATTTATCTATTTCATTCATTCGTGTGAACAGGCAAGATATTGAAATATGCAAGGACAATGCTCCTTGAAGCACTCAGGTACCATAGACATGATCAAATATGTTCCTCTTGGCAGGAAGATGTCAAAGAACCTTGTGTGCCTCGTGGGTATTAGAAAGGAATGCCTTACAGGATTGGTTGGAACATTTTTGACTAAATGAAATTTCATGGATGTGAAAAGAGAAATGTTTTGACTAAGATGTCCTTTAAAAACTTAATTTTGGAAATAGGCACGACAAAACTTGCAGACATTATAGTCTTGCATTTAGGGCACTAGTCTCAAATGCAGATTAGGCAAGTCCTTGCCTGAATGAGGGTGTTTTTGGATGAATATCTCTGATTTAAATCATGCAGATAGGAACTTGAACTTGGATTTCCATGCCTTTGCTTCTGATATTTTGATACTTCTTCATAGATTGAAAACTAATCTTGAGACTCTGGAGAGGGTTCAGAGGAGGGCCACTCTCATGATTAGACTGTATGAGGGGAGGTTGAGGGATCTGGATCAAGTTTATCAAGGGAGGACGACAGGGTAGTGGAGATGCGCTATTTACCAGAGCACCCCTAGGAGTATCTAGGAATAATAGGTGCAAATTAGTGAAGAGTAAATTCAGGTTAGACATTAGGAAGACATTTTTTACAGTAAGGGTGGCCAGAATTTGGAATGGGCTTTCATCTGACCTCGGTCCTCTTTCCTGCCAGGGGCTGGGGGTCGGACATGATGATCCTTTGTGGTCCCTTCTGACTCTACAATCTATGAATCTGTGAATCTATATTTCAACATAATCATGATTTCCTGAAAATGCTTGAATAAACTCAGTTTAATACTACTATGGCTCATGTATTTTGAAATCTTGAACCTGGATCTATTTTTTTCTGGTTAGCTCTATTACACTCTTTGCCCCAACAAGAATTTTTATGTGGCCTATGTATATATAGTACTACCTCTTTCCTTAGACTTGTGAACCAAGAAAAGGGATGAGTAAAAGCAAAGAATGCCACCTGGGAAGCTAATGGGGTGGGAGACCACAGAGATCCCAGATCTATAGAAAACCTCAACTAATGTTCATGAACTATTGTAATTATTGCCTGAGGGTCAGGAACACATCAAACCAAGGCTGCATTCAAGTGGTTTTGAGGTTTGAGTTTTGCACAGTTCTATTAGCATCCTGATAAGTGGAGTGTGGATTAACTATGAGTAAGGTTCTGTTTTCTTAAGCATACACCATGTATATCAAAACTGGAGGGGTGATCAAAATAGACTTCACAGAAGGGATAAACATTTTGCTTTTTTAATTTCATATGTTAGTAGAATATCTGGTGCTTTAGCTTTTAGGCAGGAGAGGTAATAAGAATGGAAAGAAAAAATTATTATTTTTTTTATTTCCCACTGCTCTGGTATAAATAAAATGTCATGAATTATTTACATAGCAGACAAAGATTTGTAAGACTGTAGAGGGAAATGGGTTAACTCACTGTTCATATAATTTAAAATCTAGTATCAAGAAACTAATCTGAGACCACCCATTTTCACATGGTGTATTTCAGAAGGCATAAAATCCAAACACAAGCAATTAAGTTTAAAGGATTCAGTAATTTTCTGTTTGGGTACTTGTAATTATTTTTTATATAAAGAATTCTCATTGATAGTCTCAAGCCTTTGCTGATCAGAATATGTTATCTCCAAATATCACACCAACTAACTGGAGACCCAGATTTGGCAGATATGGAATGGTCTAGCCCCTTTAACAATTAAATTCCTCACAGAAGTCTAAACAGAAACATGTATATCAAATACCAACCTTATTTTTATTAGAAAGTCTTTAACATAACTCTAAAGTAAAACAAAAAAAATTATTTAAAACATTTATTTAAAACTTTTATTTAAACAAAAAAGTGACCTTGTATTTCCCTCTTAGTATGTTCCATGTCCAACCTCTGAACCAGGGGCAGCTGAAAATTTTCAAAACCACTTGCAATATTTTAGTACTGAAAAATGAGGTTCTGTGCAAAACAAAATATTAATGGCTGTAACAGGGAATACTAGCCCTGTTACTAGAAAGTGGGGTGGCCCCTTTAAGGACAGAGTTTTCAGAGCACAGCCTGCCAGCAGAGCAGGGGTTAAAGGGTAGCGCTGTGGGCTGGTCAGCTGACTGTGGCTATCACATGACCAGGAGAGAGCTCAGGCCAGAGCTATATAAGCCCTGGGTTGAGCTAGCTTGGGCAGATGGAAAGCTGGCTGTGGCTGAGTGCAGGGCTCCTGAATGCCTAGGAGACTGGAAGAAAACAGCTCTGCAGGCTGGGGGATAGGATGGGGGTGACCCAGAGAGATAGAGATGCTTGGGAAGCAGATGTGCCGCCTCTATTTTTTTTCCTTATGTTATAGCCCGGGGGCTTAGCATTTATGTTTCAGTTTAAACCAGTGGTTTGGGCTGAGACTGTGAGGGAGGGGTGGTATAAGGAGATCCCATCAGTGTCTGTGGGATCAAGCCTGGCACCAAATTTTATATAAACCTATTCATAACTTATCAAATTCTCACAATTAGTTATATTGCTCACATTACTCTGATTGAAAGTCTGTTCCACAAACTCAAACCCCAATGCTCAGGAAACCACTAATGCAATTTAAAACTTATTCATGGTCAGGTTTTACCCTTTTGTTCTTCTGCTAACTGTCCTTTAGCTCAGTGTTTATCAACCTTTTAAGTAGCAAGTACCCCCTAACTTCTGAAAATTTTAATAAGTACCCCAACACTCAATTTTCCAGGGGATTTTATACTTACAGACTAATGTGTGCCATATGTTGGAAGAAGGGCTGTGTATATAAGGCCATGATATGACAGATGTCTGATCTGGTGTGGGCAGGGTTGCCACCTTTTACACCAGGGGTGCACAACTCAAGTATGTACCTGGGCTAGAGGTGATGTTGGCCAAAGGTAGGAGGGCTGAACCCAGTGCCGCGCAAAGCGTGACATGCCAAATTATTACTGGTAAATGTAAAGTGCTGCGCAATATGCAGTGCACCAAATTTTTTGCCATAGTTTTGAGAGGAAAAGAGGGAGAGAGAGAGAAAAAAAGGGCAAGAGAGAGAGAATGTGTGGGGGTACCCACATACCCCCTGCCTGTGTCTCGCATACCCCCAGGGGTACGCATACCACAGATTGAGAAACTATGCTTTAACTTAAACTTAACTTCATGTTTATGTCCCTAATGTATCTACAAACAGCAATCAATAGCTTACATTTTGTTAGCTAAGCTATACAAGCTAAGCTCTTCTGGTTTCCCCTTACATGATAGACTCTCCATTCCCTTGATCATCCTTTAGCCCTTCAGTCCATTTTGAGTTCATTTTTCTTGAACATGGGTGACAAGAACTGTACTCAGTTTTCTAAAGCAGTCCATGAGCTCCTGCAGCTGCCTCTCCCACTGCCACACAGTTGAAGCTCACATAGAGGAGGAGAGCTTGGAGGGCATGGACCACATGCCATAGGTGCTGCTGCTATCCATATGGGGTGGAGGATGGGATTCCAGGGGGCTGCATGCTACCCATGCAGCCTGCACATCATGGGGTGGAGGGCAGCCTGAACGGTCTGTGCTGCAGTGGGGGGAATCCTGGGGTCCACTCTCACAGTTTTTGGCCAGTGCCACATGTGGCCCCAGACCATGGTGAAATTGGACAGCCCCGTTCTAAATTAAGGTATCCATGGAAAAAAGGCAGATACACTCCTAACGTATTGCAGACTAGGTATTTCCAGAAGAGATACAGAAGCTTTATTCTCTTGTACAAGCCACTGGTATATGTTGCTTTGACAGCTGTAGTCATGCTGTGATCAATTAGTGCACCCAAGTTTTTCCCTTGCACTCTACTTGGCAACTGATGAGCTCCTACTGTATTTACCGTATATATTTGTGCTCCTCAGAGCCTTTAATTTGTAAAGTGTTTGTGAGCCTCACAAGTATTTTTTATGTAAATACAGAGTGTTATTGCTATCAAGATATTGGTGAGCTAAAAATAAGCTCTTTCATTTTTGATAACAGTGTTCTTCCTGCCTGAATGCAGTGTTTGTAGTACCATGATTAGGTGGGGGAGAGGGGAACGGGGGAAGAGGGGGCGAAGAGGATAAGTATGTATAATTCATGGCAGAACTTGAACATTTTTTTGAAACCTAGCTATATCATGTTGACTGTTCCACCCTGTATTTTCCATGTGTCCCAGAACATCTTGGTTTTAGAGTGTTATGGAAAAAGACCTTTCTGATGGATTTTGGGACCTCTATCTAGAAGGTTCTTTTTTTTTTTGGTCATAAATCCGATTTGAATAGCATATAATGTTAAGTAGCTTCTTATAATGCACCTAGAAATATGATCAAATCTAGATATACTCATTGCTTTTAATGACAGTTTCCTTCTTTGATGCTTCTTGAATACATACACTGAACTTAGCCCCTGGCTTGCTATTTACATCATCCAAGCTCAGATGATACCTGGGGCTTCTCTCACCAGCCTCTCTGAAGATTCCTGAGGAAGGATGAAATCTTCCTCATCCCTTTAGTGAAACAGGAAGTTCAGCAAGTCAAAACGTTTGTCTCTACAGCTTGGGTAGAGGTTATATAGTTGCCAGAAGTGCATGTTTTTACCTGTATCATCAGTAAAGAAGACAGGGAGCCTAATACATCCAACCACTGCTGTGATAAAATAGGTAAACGGAATTTGCCCACAGCATATGACAACAAAGACTAACAGAATAAACTATTGCATATTATAGAAGGAATTGGTATTTCATCTCATGCTTGTAACTTATCAGACTTTCCTTGTGGAGGCAAAAAGATACATTTTCGAGGGTAACTAAAGTATGACATGACTAAAGAAGAAAGAAGGTAACCTAACCTGCCTGCTTAGACTCGCACATACATCTTCTAATGCTCTCAATATTGTTTTGCATTTTTTAAATCTCTCTTGCTATTTATTCATAATGATGGATCACCAGAGTGATGTCAATAGCCGAAGGCACCAGCATGATTTTAGGAAAGACCAATTCACCCATAAATGTTTTAAAAGTTAACAAACACACCAAACATAAGAACTGCAGTCAGTGTGGATATGATTTTTAGCCAAATAGAGTAGTTTCACAGAAACACTGAAAATCTCTTAAAAAATAATATCCTGTGGCTCTTCTACTTCCATTATATTAAACTGAATTTCTTTACTCACAGTGGGATTTCAAATTAATTTGTAATTATACACATATAGAGGGACTGAGAAAGAAATGACCTAATTATAGACCAAATGGATGCCCTCCAGCTATCATCCAATTACTCTAACCATCTCAGCTACTAAGCAGTATGATGGGCCTCATCCTTTCATAGTCAGCTCTTGTTGTAATTTACAACTGAATACTATAATTTTACTTAAATATTCATTTACATAAAATAAAAATCTACATTTAGAACTCTTAGGAAGGAAAAAGATAATGAGCATGAATAATCATCACAGATACACTTCTAGTTATTTCTCCCTTACATGCACTCTGACCACTAAAAATGGGGGGAGAAAACAGTACTTCATTTCGTGCTGTCCCAAAGGATACTAATCAACTACAATTAGGCAGACAGCAGCTTTTAAGCTAACAGAGGAACAGCAAATGTCTACATTAACCAATGCACTCTATCAGTTTCAGCATTTCCTTTTAATAGACAATTCATCAAGTGGAGATGAGTTAAGAAGCAATGTAGCTTCTTTGTTATTCGTTATATCATCACCTTTGCTGTTTGTTTGTATTTCTAAAAACTCAAGCTTGGTTCCCTAAAGCTTACAATACAGTGAGACAGGAAATGGATGTAAGGTGGAGAAAAGGGACACAATATGCAAGCAATGTAGCTAGACCTGTGTGAATAGTTGATGAGTTGTTCTTTTGGTAGTTCCAAAACTTTTTTTTTTAATTAATTTTAGTTTGTAGGATGTTTCATGGCACTTGGCATGCCTGTTACTTTAAGAGAGAATGGCTGCCTGAGAAGTAGCCTGTAGCTGGTGAGGGGGGCTGATTAGAGAGTCACCTGACCAGAAGGGGACTGGGTTTGAGCTACATAAGCCCAGGGCCTGAGTTGGTCAGGCAGTCTACCTCTGAGTGCCATTGGGAGAGGAGCTCCTGGCAGCAGAGCTTCTGAGATCTCTGAGCTGGGCTAACCAGCACTGAGCCTCACAGTTGGCCAGACCTTGAAAGAGATAGGCCTGGGAGCAGAGTGGCCAGGGGTCAGCACCATGAGGGGCAAGGTAGACTTTGGAAAAGATAGAACACAGGACAGAAGCATGGCCCGAAAAAGTTGCTGATGAATGAGCTGGTGGTTGTGGAAGGGACTGAATGTAGTTTTGAAGATCCCAACTGGTTCAGCGCCTGATGGGTGGTGAGTTAGGTCTTGGAAGAACTAGGCCTGGGGTCCAGAAAGTGAGAGAGAGAAAGCTTGAGCCCAGAAATAACTAGGTATTTGGGGAGAATATCTGGTGCCCAGCGGGGGCTAGAATGCAAATGGCCAGCTTGGGGAGGACCAGAGGGTCCGGTGCTCAGGAGGGACTAGAGCACAAATGTCCAGTGCCTGGGAGGGGGGGAGACCAGGAGGATCTAGGGTGCATAGAGAGAAGCTACCCAGCAGCAGAGTAGGGCCTGAGCCCAGAGAGGGCACTGTGTCAGCAGGGCTAGAGAGTCCAGAGATCTGAAGTCCAGGAGGGATGAGGACTGGGGCTGGGAGCCTATAGCCTATGAAGGGTATATATTAGCAGATCATCTGCAAGGCATGAGAGCGGGTACTAGGGAGAATGGAGCCCCTGAAAATAGTCCTTACGACAATGACCAGGACCACAGGTGGTCCTAAGCATAAAACCAGACTTGGGAAGCCCTGAGGCAGCCTCCCTTTCATCAGAAATTAATAACTAGAGGTGCACCAATACATCAGTCCCATATCAGATTGATACCGCTATAAAGACTATTAACTGTATCGGCAATCAGCTTTTTTTTGGCTGATGTGGCTGATAATGCCACAGATTAAATGCCCCGTGCATGAACGCAGCAACAGCTCAGCATGCAGGTGGCCAGGAGTGCAGCCTGACAGCATGGAGAACAGCTGGGTCTGGCTGGTAAGTCTGCTGTGGGTGAAGGGATGAGGGGATAGGGGATGGAGCCATGAGTGGCTTGTCCAGGAGGCACGGGGGGGTGGGGGAGGGGGGCGGTTGGCAGCTCCCACCACTACGCACACTCCAAAAGGGCATGGGGTATGTGCGCCCCTAGATCTGTGCATGGGTCGAGGGTGGGCTGATGCTGTGGGCTGGAGCTGGGGGTAGCACTGGGCTCTTCCCAGCGGGAGGGTAGGCTGGGGCTGCCCTTGAGGCAGGAGGCAGCAGAACTGGGAGGGGGGATACAGCAAATTTTGGGGTGGCTGCAGCACACCCTCCCAGCCCTGATGCCACCCACTCTGAACATAGTCCTGGCCCAGCCCGCCGCTGGGAAGAGCCTCCAGCCCCAGCCTGCAGCAGGCAGCTTGCCCTTGCCCCACGCACAGATCTGGGGCCCACTTAGCCCCTGCAACTCCCAGAGGAGCCACTCAAGGCTCTGTCCCACGCCCTGCCCTAGCTGTGCTGCGCCTGCCTCTACCCCAGCCCCACTTCCTCCCTCACTATGGGGGCCTTGATCTGCCTCCCCCCATGCCCCTTCCCCCACAACAGACTTATCAGCTGGACACCACTCTCCTTGCTGCCCAGCTGCATATCAGAATTGGATCGGTATCAGCTGATATGGGTTGGTAAAAATCGGCCATTGGCATTGGCCCAAAATTTCTCTATTGCTGCACTCCTATTAATAACATCAGCCCCCCGCCCCTTGGTGTGGTGGATGAATAAAGGGGAGAGTGCCCAAATTGACAAGGGATGAATGGCCATCATGGCACTTTTAAACACTTTTTAGTATAAAAATGAAGACAATAAAACAATGAAGAGAAAAGAACTTGGGTACTATTTGCAAAATGGAAGAGATCACACTGATAGAGATTCTTGAGCACAGAAATTATGATATATATGCATGGGATGTTAGAGACCCTTAGATATTAATTGGAGCAGGGATTAGAACTAGCCATCTACTTTCCTCATTGAGCGTCCTAACCACCAAGCTTTAAAGTCATTATTTCCTTGGCCCAATGGATACTTATTTATTTATGTATAGTCACAAATAAGACCGACTACAACAAGAGACACTGAGAACGATCCATCCCAAAGTATTCGACAGCCTATTAGTAAAAAATGGGAGACGTGAGTTCCAGCATTCCCTCTAAGCTGTGCGGTGTGTGCAGCTACGCAGGTGCGCTCATGCCGCACTGCCAGGCACACCTGTGCGGCTGCGCAAGCCGTAGAGCTTAGAGGGAATATTGCTGAGTTCAAGTTATGGCTCTGAGTGGTAGGGGAATTTGAAAACAAGACTTTTACTACCTGAGGTCTGTAGGGAGGGTATTAGCTAAGGAGAATAGTCAGTACTCCCTCTTCCTTCTTGGCTTTGGTACAGAAAGCTGTATATGTCCTCATGAACTTAGCCCAATTAATTAAAAGGTCAGACAGATTCATTTTGGTATGTATGATACATGTCTAGTTGTTTTTCATTTGTCTTTTTGCCAAATCTATTTGACAAATTTTGATCTGAATTAATTAATAGTTTCAGCAGCTATAAAATTCATGAATAAATGATTCAGTGAAGCAAACTTTTCTATTTTTTAAAAGTAATCAGTCTGATAAAAGGCGTGTATCTTGTTCAATTAATGTATTTTGTAAAAAATAAAAACAAAACAAAACAAAAAAAACACATAGGCGTCTATTACCAGATCACTAACATTTTGCTGCCATCTATTCAGGCAGAACTGGTAGTATAACTGTTTGCTTTTTATTGGGCATGTCTGTATAAGCACAATGATAATACCAAAGGATATTTTGGTTGGATGGCATCATTTATTTTAAATAGTAATATATAAACACACATCAGACTCCTGTAGCATTCTATGACTATCAGAGGTTTTCAGATGTATCTTTTCTTGGAAATAAATTAAGAACTTACATTTGGGATAAAAAGACAAAATTTTTAAATTATTTGTTGAATAAAATTTTGAAACAATGGTTCAAAACCATTGAACCTTTTTATTTGGATGCTTTTTTCTTTTAATATAAAATTTAAGTGGATTTAAAAATAAAACAATTACAATGAAATAATAATATTTTGTTCTGAAAATGTCAATACAGGAAGTTAGGAGTTTTGATTTCCCCTCCCCGCCCCCCATTTTTTACTAGATTTTATTGTAATTTATTTTCAGTGCAGCTTGTAAACACCTAACCCTTACATGTTCTCCTTTGTGGGAGCCAATACAACCAAGACAGCATTTCTCAAGCTATTCTCATCTGAGGTTCTTGGGGTATGTCTAAACAGTAGTAGTAAATGTCATTGTCAGGATGACCCTGAGCATGCCCTGCTAGCCAGCTCCCACGTGTATGCTATAAACCTAAAAATATTATTATGTAGCATTGCCAGGCACAAAGTGTGACAGTGACATAGCATCACTGGGCATGAACCATGAGTGTGCAGTAGCAGCTAAAAATAACCACAAGGTAATGGGACTGCACAGTGATTATGGTTACTGCACAGTCATTTAGTACTTAATTACTTTAGCAAGTACTAAATGACTGCACAGCCCAGTGCATGTGTAGATGCTCCCACAGACCAGTTTAAAAATGGCAGAACTTGGTCTAGGTTCTCTTCTTCCCCCGCCAAAGGATGGATGTGTGTTGTTCTGTTTGCTACCAATCTAAACTATGCTGCTTACAGAAAAGTGAATACTTTAGATAGATTCCACCTTGGACTTTTAAAATATTTGTACCTAGAGTCAGACATAGAAAATAATTACCAATACATACTACTTACTCTTCCAACTGCTATTTGTAAGCACCAGCTTTTGTTCTGTTACTCCTTTCATCTAGAGAAACTCTCCCTAGGTTTTTCTTTATAGTCTTCCACCAGGCTTGTTCAGCTTTCACTGGAGCCTTTTTCTCCAGCTCTCTTTTACACACAATGTACACTTACATGTAGACGCACACAGCTGAAAGAATGACCATCAAAGATCTCCATCTGGGTAGTTCAAAATTCCTGAACTGTCTCATCTTATGTAAGATGCTTTAGCATACTTTTGAGGTAAGATGATTTGACATACTTAGTAAATGAAATCACTTGCATGACAAAGGAGGGTTGGATTGAGCTCTTTCCATTAATTCTGTATTGGTCTGGTCCTTGAATTCTGTGTGGTTAGAGATTTTTCACACTTGTCACCTATTATCTTTCTGTCATGGTTCTGATTTCCTGCAGTGTTTCTTCTTCTCCCTCCTGTAGGAAATGTATACCTGTTCTGCCATCTTTCCTTTGGGAACAAGGATGCAAAGAATTCAATACATTTTTTCAGCAATATCTGCCTCCTTTCTCAATAAACGATCCTTTTCAGGGCCTTACTGTGTTCCTTATTGACTTTTTGTTCTTATGTATTTTTAAAAGTATTCTTGGTAATTATCAAGAATCAAGAAATCTCTTGTGAAATCTTTTTTTTATCCTCTTGTGTTCTTATCTGTTGCACAGTCTTAACTGTTTCATTCTATTTTTACAGTTCTCTTCTTTACCTGATATTTTTTGTCTTTTCCAGTTCTTCTCTCTGTTATACTTTGCTATTTTTACACTTCTCTGTTCATCTGTACAGGTCAGTTATTATTCCTAAACACTTATTTTTAGGTGGAATGCACCACCCATGAGTACACTTTTATTTATTTTAGAATACATACCACTTACTCTCTTTATATTTTACCTTCCTTGCTGTATCTCAAATTCATACCACAATCTGCTAAATTTTAGTCTGCTAATAATTAACACCTGTATTTATTTTTCTTTTTTTGGTCTCATTTCAGTTCCAATTAAAAGCCTAATGAGGACAAGTCACTATGACTTCAGTGTCCCATTCATCTATGTATCCATTTCTACTTGTGTTTTCAAAGGAAAGTATAATAAACAGAAAGACTGACTTTGGAGGCCAATTTATTCTATTTTATAAAAAGTTTAATATTGTACTGAAATCTTTTTTCCCTCCTTTTTACTTTTTGTCTGTTAGGTCAGCAGTGATGATATAGCTGGCAAAATACCCTCCTCATGTTTGGGCTCTGTGATCTAATGCCACCAAGTTTTTGACTGTGAATCCTTGACTTATCCCAGAAGCAGGAGAACTCCTATCCAAATGTTAGTGAGACTTAGGACTGCTTAGCACCTGAAATCAGGTGAGATCAGATGGATTCAGTCTGGTGTTAAAGTCACAAACTCTAGATGCCACACCTTACACAAAACAACAGAAACTTCCCATCTAATATGTCTGAATTTAGGTACTAAAATTGAAACCCCCCCAAAATAATTTTGTTTTGACCCTCCCCCAGAAAAAATGTTTTTAAAATCATGAGAAAAGATAACAGAAATGTAGTTAGTCTAAGACATTAAAATGTATAAGTCTAACTTTCTGCAGAAAAAGTTTTGATGAATCTTGTTCAGCCCTTGCCCATGGGCCACATTGATCACATATCCCTGCCATGAAGTATGAACTACCATGTAAACCTCTATGCCATCCAGTCCCATACTGGACTGCCTTACTTCAGCCACAGAGATATCTGCCCAGGGGGTAAAAGCTGAATAGCCATTACAGTCCAAATACCATTTGTGGCTTGTTTGTTCTTGCTACTTGCAGGTACTGGTGAGAAAACTTACACTGCCTTGCTACAGCTGCCTCAGCTCACAAATATTTTTTTAAAATTCCAGCAGAAACTAGGCTTCCTTGACTCTGGTTTATGAAAAAGACCAGGAAACTACACTGTAGTGTTTGTGGTAGTTTGATCACTTCTCTTACAATTTCCCTGTTCAAAATCTCCATGGGGTCATTGCTTGAAGGAAGTAATCTGGAAAGTGTGAAATATATACTGAAAGGACTCTGCAGCTGCAATGATGGATGCATGTTAAAACTGTAAAACCATAGCCAAAACAGCAATGAACACAGAGCACTGGTAGGACTTTCATGACTGATATCTCACCAGTTTAGTCATGGTTTCTGTGGATGCAAACCACATTTGCTTTCAATCACACTATCACCTGGTTAGGAACAGTTACAAGCTACTGTTCAGATGGGACTTGTATTGTTAAAACTGAAGCTCACTTTGCCCAACTCAGATGAGCAGTAATGCTTCTAAACAGCTGAGGTCAGAAAGAGGTGGCTACACTCATTACAACTAATGGCCATTCATTCATTACAAGACATCTGTAAATGGTTCTTAGGTCACTTCCAATTAAAGGGCTTAATACTCATTGAGTGGGAATGGAATATTTGACAGAAGCTGTTAGGAAGTAAATATTTCCCTAATAAACAGGGTGTTACTTTTTGCAGGAAAATCCGAGCTTCAAGCAGATTTTGGGGGGTGGGGAAGGGAGTAGGGTGAATTAAAAAAACCCTGGTTTTAGATCATAAGTATTTTGACAATAAATATACCAATTTTAGAGGAGATTCTATAGGAGATTTAGAAGATGAGAAATATATTAAGAGGTTGTTTCCTAAGGTCTTAAATTTAGCAAAAGATTCTGACCTGGCAAGATTAATCACCCTTCCACCAATTAGGAGACAGACTGTCCCAGGGGCAGTGTCTTAATTTCATCTTAATCTTCTAATTATATTGTGTGTATGTGTCTGTGTAAATTTTGACTCTGATACTAAAATTTCAAGCACTCTGTTCCTTAAAAGAATAATCCAATGCCTTAGGGTCTTGATATTTAATTACTGAGAACTTTCACATTTCTACATTGTCTAGACTGTAGTCAGGCAGAAAGAAGCATCCTGCGCTGCATATCTTGGATATCCCCAAAATAAATGAAATATAGTTGCCAGCCTGTTTGGAGGAAAGAACTATAATACACATTATGGAGAACACTTACACTGGTCCTAATTGCCTTGGGTGATGAAATATCAAATATATAGAGTAGTGAGCCCTAACATAACGTATATACCCCAACTTAATTAAAAGAGGAAAAAATATAAAAGTAAAGTAAAATATGAGAATTATTTACTTACATTAGCTTGTATAGAATGCATTTGGTACACATTTGGCATGATGAAGAGAACTCAAAATATTTTGGCCACCCCCCCCCCCCCCTTGAAACTAAAATACATAAAAAATATTACATGCCTCTGGGAACAAAATTTGAGAGTAAAAGGAAAGAATAAAATAAAGTTTTTTTGATGTTGGAGGGAGTTCAGAAAGGAGCAACAATGATGATTATGGGGAGCGAGGAACTGATTTATGAAGAAGGATTAAAAGAGTGAAATATGTATACTGCAGATGAACTAAATGGCACATAAGAGGAAACCACTATCCTGAGATATTTGATGCATGTAAATAGAAAATAGAGAAAAATGGAAAATATGGAATAGAAAAAACAGGAGTACTTAGGTAAATTTTCAGGAAAAAATGTTCCTACATCAAAGTACTAACATGTGTGGGGAAAAATGATAACGTGTAAAAGGGGTGGAACCAAAAGGTATTTGTGGAAATTATAATAAAAATCTACCAGAATGAATACAGTGTGATATAGACTGTAACCTATAGGCCATCCAAGAGAATTCTATAGCAGGAGTATGATGTTCCCTTAAATTCTACAGAATGGCTAAAACCAAGAAATGTTGAAAAACATACTTTTTCTATTAAAAATATCATAAAACATTCACACAAGTGTATACAATATTGCATGAAAAATTTTGAAATAGGCACAGTGATGCATTATGTGATCTAAGCAGACGGACTAGTTTTATTTTTCTCAATTCTATGATTTATGATCATCTTTTTTAACACTGACCACAAGAAGCCAGGATTTACTCTGAAAATGATAAGGGCCTGCATATTAGGCCCTTGAACAATTAGAAGAGAATTTTATGTCATAAAAGTCATGGTCATACAGAAAGTGTCAGAACTCTAAAGATAGAAAAATATCAATATGGTTGTGAGCACTGCAAGATTACTGCAGCCCAAGTTCTCTGCTGTATACCGTTGCTAATAAGTTGTCTTACAAGGGAATTAAGTAAGTGTAAAGCAAGAGATCAAAAGGTATAATGAATAGGACAGAGAACGGGGACAAAAGGGACCACTCACTAGGAGTAATTTATGAAAAGGACTGGTGATTCCAGTCCATTGAGGAATCCCTCAGTCTTTTATATAGTTTGTCAGAACAGGATGAAAAAACTGATATCAATAAGTTTGAACTCCAAGGGGCTTACTGCCTTGGTCTGAAACATTTCTCTCTCTAATTCATAAGAAATGCTATTGTATGGAAATAAATTAAGAATTCTAAATTCTAATAGTGAAACTTCCCAAAGTCTGTCTTGGAAAAAACCCCCAAGAAAATCAAAGCTGAGGAAATTAATGTCTTCTCAGTTGATCATCATAAGACAATCATTTTTGTATTTGTCTTTTGTAAACAAAACCCCAAACCATTTATGATTAAAAAAAGAAAAGAAAAGGAGAAAAAAAAAAAAAAAAGGGGGGGGGAGAAATATCAAAAAACCCAACCCTGCCCCTCCTTCATCGACATATCTGATCCTTGTACATATTTGGAGTTATGCTTGAATACTCTTGAGATAGAAATGAACTTTATTACTTTGTTCTTGACATGTATAGATGTATTATTTCTGGGAGATTTATCTGTCCTTTTTCCCATCTTCTAAGTCAAGTACTTCGGCTATAGTAATCTGAATCTGACAGTTGAGCCATAAAAGCTTCCTTGTATGACAGCTTAAAGACCTTGTTGCATGGGTCACACAGTAGTATTACATTCAGATCATAGCAAACTTAAAACATGTTCTGAGCAGCCATACAGTGATGCTTATGATCTCAGCCTGCTCTGGACAAGGCGGGAGCTGGCTGTACCCACCCTTGATGATAACCCTGGTAGCTTGTATGTCCTCCTATGAGGATGTGAGGATGTGCACCCTTCCTATCACATGCCCAGCACCACCGAGCATGGGAACACCTGCCCCTGGCCTGCTAAGATGAGCCAGGTCTCTGCCACTGTCAATGGGCAGAGGAAGGCAACGGGACCTAAGCCTGGAAGAGGGTGTCACTCTTATTGCTGGATCTGCACATGCTGCTAGATCTGCAGGGCGTGCTGGATCTCTGTAGCTGGCAGTCTTGAACCAGCTCTGGTGCAGTGCAGAGGTAGAAACAACAATCAGCTGGTTGTGAGTACCAGCCCCCATGCTGCACTGGAATCCCAGACTCATGTTATCTTCATGGAGCAGTCCCTACCCCAGTTAAACATGTGGTACCTAATATGATCTGGAGATGCTCCTGTCATGGAAAGTTGTAACTTTATTACAATACAGTTGCACTTAGCACATGTTTTAAGTGCCAGTAACATGTCCTAAGCGTAACAGGTGACATGGCCTTAACTCTGGAGCCAGCAAACCTCAATAGGTACCTCCGTGTTGGACCAAAACATTTCTTAGGATCCTGCTGTTCTGCTTCTGTGTGTGCTCAGAAATGCCCTAGCCTGAGGCTTCTAGCTTTCCTCTAAGCCTCAAGTCTCTTGTGGGACCTATTCTGTTGGGTGTGTTCAGAGCACCTAGTTCCACACTGATAGGCCTGGGGCAGTCACAGATGCTTGCTTTTTACAACATAGTTACAAAAGGAGGCAGTATTAGTAGTGCCAATATCTATCGTTTATGCAGAAATCTAGTAGTTCCAGCAATAACCAGAAAAGTGGAGACCTGGATTTTATAATGTTTACAGTTTGAAGAGATTCAGACCACATCCCTCACTTCCTAGGAGAGGTCCCCATTTAGAAGGATATGAGCTGTGTCAAATAGGATGACTTTATAACAGAGGTTCCCAACCACAGGGCCGCAGCCCAGTACCTGGCTGGAAAGGGTTGGCTGCTGGGTCATGGTATGAGCTTTAACCACTGCTAGCAACAGTTCTGTGCCCAGCTGGGCGAGAATGGCCTTGCTTGGCCAATGACTGTGACTTTAGTTTTTGAAATTGGACCGTGTAAACTGTGGCTAGTCTCTTCCATATCAAAAGCAATGACTAAGAGATGATCAAGCAAACTTCAATGGATTGTTTTTTTTTGAAAAGAGTGCTTCTGCGAAGAGCACTCTGTTTCGCACTGTGCCTCTGCCTATTGAGTTCGTTTTGTATCATACACTGCCTCCAATCCTCGCAACCCCCCCACCACGTAAAAATTAAATTTAAATTTGTAAATTAGATTATTTCTATACTCGGTCTGCCAAAATTCTTTGAGTGACTTTGCTGGTCTGCAGTATAAAAAAGGTTGGGAACCACTGCTCTGTAAGAACCATACCACTGTACTTAAGGGAATGAAAGATCCTTGAATACTGAATACCAGAGTGCAAGGTGGCCTCCAGTGGCTGAGTTTTAACAGTAAACAGTGAGACTGAGCTCTTTTTACTCCTTGAAAAGACAGGATTGGTGCCTGCCTTCCTGTGGACCATTTGAGCTCTGGATCCTAAGTGGGTGGAGACACTTGATGGCAGCTGGGTCCGGTGCCTAAGCCTTGGAGAGCAAGAAGTTTGAGACCTGTCCCTGGACTTAGTACTTCCGGTTGGCTAGTTCTAGGTGGCTCTTTATTTAGCATGTGAATTCTTAAGTGCCTCAAAAGAGTGATCCAAACTCTGCCTAACCCTGTATGGGATGTCCAACTTTGAATTTGTATTCCTTTAAATCTTAGGAATGACGACACTTAAGTCTTTTACTGTCTAGCACTTGGCAACTATGGTCAAAATCTAGTCTTGACTTTTTGTAACAAGTCTATAAATGACAAATGGAATTATACAGGACGACCACTGATTTCAGTGTCATCACTGCAGTTATTCCAGATTTATACTGGTCTCTGAAAGCTGAATTTGGTCTTAAGTTTCTGTAGCAGAAGACTGCTAAATATTAGAAATGGGCTTGAGCCATAAACATCTTGGGAGTTTGGATCTAGGAATTTTTCCTGCTCCTTTCTTTAATGATGAAGAAAAGCCAGAAAGAAAATAGCTTGTATTCCAGATGTCAGGTTGAGCCTGCAGTCCTGGAACTTAGAGCATTTTTAACATGTTAACTGTGAAAATGTTGATAGTGAAATCACTGGGAGTAAATAAACCTGGAACATCAGGATGCTTTTTAAAGTAATTTTTTTCAAGTATATAAAAACACTAAGAATTTTCTCTCTTTTGTTTCAGCTGACACATGGGACTATTTTAACACAGTTTTATTTGTGTGTTCCATTTCCTTCAACCTTTTCAAGTGAAAGTCAAGGGGAAAAAAAGAAAGGTCCTTTACAGAAGGTTTACAAAGATTATAATTCTTGACAGCAGTAGCTACTTTCCTATGTTAACATGCATTTAGACAGCCATTAAACACGTGCGTTACATATTTGATATTCTATTATGACTTATTATGCAAATAGATAATGTTAAAACATTCTGAAACATTATTCACACACAACACATCATTATTAGTTATTTGGAGCCACTATGTTTTCCATCATAGCTTGTATTTACAGAATACATCATAAAACTTTCACAAAAGTACTTACTGCATATTCTCATAATCATATTTAAAATAATGATTTTTTAAATATGATGTCCTTGTCATGTGTAACACATGCACACAGAAGGAATTTTCTTTTCTTTTATGTAAGACCATGAAAGGTTTGGCCTTTAATCATGAAATGTTTTTTGAAATATTTAATATGATTACACAATTTCTCAGGCCCCTCATATGCATATATTCAGAGCTGGCTCTCAGTTGCATAGAAATAAAATGCCTAATACATTTGCATTTTTTACCATGTACAATGTAAGGATTGATTTTTGTATGTAATATTAGAAAAAATATTCATCCTGCTGCAGCACAATTTACAAAACTGGTAAAGCTTGGGAAATCTAATACAAATGCAGAAGCAGCTTTCCCTTGAATGGTTGTTGATGATATGCCATTAAGATGCAATCAATTTATTTGCAGATTTAGTGATCATACTAGATAATTTATTCTAGTTCACAAGGGTGGACTTTACAATGTACCTAGTGTCTTAGCACCTTTTAATGTAACTATCATAAGTGGTTATGGAATTTAGTTTGTCACATGACCAGATCATATCAAAAGGAAAAATACTGAATATGGGAGCTTGCCTCTGGCTTGAAATAATAAATTCACAGAATCAAGTACATATTGAAATTCATTTCCCCTGTTTTTCCACTGTACAATGGAGGCAATTGTGGTCAGTCTTTTTC
>NW_005842476.1:655479-661856 GCF_000455745.1 Alligator sinensis | reverse complement strand
ATCAAACTTCTAATCTCATTAACCAGGGGTGGGGAGAGGGGAGGAGGAGGGAAAACCCCTTATTTTTGGAGGGGGGGTGGGGAAATAAGCAGTTCTAATCCCATTTAAAATGGGTACTGTTATGTCAATATATCATGGCCACTGTCTCAGCTAATTCTACCTGATATCTTAGGTTCCACTGCCCACACAAACTAAGGGTGAAATGCTTGGTGGAACCTAAATAACCCTCTTACCTTAAGAGCTAGCTTTTTAGATCAGGATGAAGAATGAATTTTGAATGTAGAATTCATAGTCACATTATTAAAAATGCTGAGCCAAGCCAGCTAAAACAATCTCTTTCCTTTTTGTGGGCTTTAGGATGTTCCATATTTCATTTGGTTAGCTGGGATGACACAAACATGGGAAGTATTCCAAGAATGTAGAAATGTTGAGCACAAAGGTCAGTATAGAATTAAATCTGTTAACTTGGTTTGTGCCTGTATCAGCTTTTTGCTAATGAAACTTAAAACCATGAGACCTCACTGACAATGTCAGGTTTGTCTGCTTCTGCATCCTGAAATAACACGGAGTAGGTTTTGGCCCACTACAGTGTATGAATCTCATCCATCTAAGTTTGACAATTTAAAAAAGTCATTTAGATTAAAGGGCGTGTGAATTTGGTCTTAAATTTCTGTAGCAGATATGTGCAAATGTGTGTGTACATAAATATGGGTGTGTATGCATACATATATAAACAGACGCAATCATTTTTGCATTTAACAGATAGCAAAGAAATATGATAAAATGGAAAATATTTGGTTGAGGTTTATCGATGTGTATTTGAGTGTTAGATTTTAAAGTAAAAATGGAACCCAGAATGGCATGTTAAATATTAATTGCCAGGAATTTCTGTGCTTTTGTACATAAGGTTGGGAGAGAAAGTAAGTTTTACACATACATAATCCATACATACACGCACACTATAATAAAATGTAGAAATACAAATGATTTCAGAAATGATAGCTTCCTCTTGACCCAATTAGGTGAACTGAATGTGGTTGTTGTTGTGGTTCTTAGGACATTAATTACACATAACCCTTTCCCTCCTCCCTCCAAATCTAACACATGTGGTTTTTCCACTCGAAACAAAAGGAGAGTTATTAAAATGTTGTGGGATTTCATGCAGCATTGGCAGCTTAGATGGCAATAATTTAACACTTGCACCATGAAAGCAATTCAGAAAATTTTACATTCAGTTGGTGCAGTTCCTCAGACCAACAACAGGTAGTTGTATTTTTTTAATGATAGCAGGGAAATTTATTACTTTTGTTTAATTAGAAAAGCCTTCCATTGTTTGATGACGAGGGTAGAAATCTTGGCTGAAGATGGCAGATGATTTTTGAATCTGTTCTCCACTTTCTGTTAGATCTGCTTTAATATTTCTTGCATTCCCAAGGCCGTGAGCAACAGCATAGATTCTAGTCCACATTCAGAATGAAGCTTGAAAATGTCAAACACTGTTAATCATTTTTCTAAAGGCAAATGTTATGAACACTGTAAATCATTCAAAGTAAGATGCCAAAATCTTCTGTACTGTAGTTTTCTATAAACTGATATGTGAACTGATTTACTATGTGTTTTCACAAATTCCTGCCTCATGCATCAGTTTCTGCTCTATTGTATTATTGCTTGTGCTAAGAAAGGAAAGAGGCGAACCATACCCACCAAGCATGAACTAAACACAGGCATTTGATTCATGTAACTATGGGGGCAGAGAGGCTATGACTACTATGTTTAGATCCTAACATATTTTTTTCTAATATTAGGGCATACTTAAACCTAGGATTTTGATCTGAGGCTAATTATGAGCTTAATTTGTAATTACCATAGACTACCTTATCCTGTGTCTTATCCAGTAAAGCTTCTTTTATTGTTATACTGGGGCCAGGTCAGATGATGAATCCATGTGAGATAGGAAGAGCAGTCCTTGTTCACCAGGTCATTCCCTTAGGAGTAGCAAAAGGGGGACTGGAGAGTAGGTGGTGATTTGGGAGTAAACTGCTCTATTATTCCTCTTCTCCGTCAGAGGAAGTGGAGGCAAGGGGAAGAATTATGATTCTCAGAGGCATGAGGTCTAGGCCTGGGACAGATCAATCGTGCGCTGTCCTTTGCTCAGGGTAAGATTAGTAAATTACTGTCTAGCCTGACAACATATTACACACATTCCTTTGTTTAATTCTCTTCTTTTTTGCAGTGTATAATTTACTCATTTATAAAAGTCAAGTGTTTCGCTATAGTTTTTCCCCACTTTTTTTACAAAAGGGAAAGGGCTGCATTTCAGTATCTTCCATAAAGCAACTCTACCTTTTCCCAGAAAAATATCTTTCCAGTTATTGACTACTTGCTGCATTTCAAATAGTGGATCCAGAATTCCTTGTAACTAAAATTCATATAGAAATGACTATGAATGACAAGCAACAGCTTGAAAAGTATTTCCCTGAGCTTAAATACTAGACCCACAACTGCAAAAGTGAAAAGTCCTCCTAGAATATAGCTTATTGTATTTACACTTTAATAGAAAGTACAGATGTGGCAAAAATACACATGGGGCTTAGTTTCTGTACACTGAAGGAGACTAATGTTCACTGCTTTACAGCTAAGTGTTTCACTGGATTATCCCCCCTAAAAATTCTGATGGTTTGAAATAAAATAAAATAAATGCATTTGCTGACACTGCAGTCTGTGCTGTTGGACTCAACTTCCCCCTCAGAAGCTTTGTATGATTCTTGTCTGGGTTATAAGGTTTAGCCTATTTTCTTCTTTCAGCACTGCTCCTCTGTTCCATTTGCAGAGTGTTTAGATTATAGCAGACGCGAACTTCCTCTGTCTCAGAGCCAGTCATGAATCAGGCTGGGAGCTGGGACCAGTGGGCTGTCAGAGGACCCTGACAAGTTCCAGCTTTATAATAACAAGTGTTTGACAGCTCAGTTTACAAAACAGCAGATTGTGGCTATATTGTACAATGCAGCTACATATGACATAATAACTAGGGACTTAAAGTTATTTAGTCTTTTTCCTCTCACTATAATTTCCAATAAATAAATCTCTGTGGGACAGGAGGGCTGTTGTGTTCTACAATGCTTGCATTTTCCTCACCACAGCCTGTCCTCTCTTTTCTGTATTTAGAAGTTAAAAAAACAGAATGCCTAATAATCGTAGTTCTACAACATTTCCTGTTGCGAGAGACAGACTAATGTAAAGATAAATATGCAGATTTTTCTTTTACTGCTCAAGGTATCCATTCTACTTTTTCCTATCAATATTTCTTTAGAAAGTATTTGAAGGACAGAGCCTAGTATTGTGTAATTTGGGCATAGCAGAAGGCAATTATTTTTAAGGTTTTAAAACTGTAGATGAAAAAGCTTTGGTCACCTTTTTCCTGAGTTTTATTTTCTAAAATTAGCGCTCAAGGTTTACATAGATATGGATTTGTGCATGGCTGGAAAAAATTAAAGTAATAGAATGTGAATATTGGAAATATTTTCTTTGTCAGTTTGATCACATGAACAAATGGGAAATTTTGGGCTGAAATGTTTTCTCTGAGAACAGCAAGCAATTTTCTTGTGTTTTTTTTTTCTTCCATTTAGTATTTTGAAGGTCAGTGATTCTGCAATGTATCTTTGTGGCATCTGGCATTATAACATATCCATTCACTTTACACATAGCATGAGCATTATTGGTCTCATTTTACAGGTGGGAAAACTGAACCAGTGAGAAGCCAATGCTAATCACCTCAGTTCATAAAAATCAGGTGTTTCCCCCAAAGTGCTGAGTGCCTTTAATTCCCAGTGAAGTCAGTAGCAGCTGTAGACATTCAGCATTTCTGAAACTCAGGCTCTGGTTACCTAAATACAGTGCCCAACATTGAAGATGGCCTCTGTGCCACATGTATTGTCAATGCCTGTTGAAGTGTTTGATCATTAATACTAATGGGAGTTGGATCCAGTCCTTCTTTGTTGGGTCCACATTCATGTTAGCTAGGTTCCAAAGAGCAAGTGAATTGATAGATTTTTAAGGCTATTAATATCAACTGGTCTGACCATCTGGTGTGGTCTGACCACACAGACCCCGAGAACTCAGCAGTTTATGTCCCATTACCATTTAACCTGTAGTATTTGTTTTAGAAAAAATAGCAAATCTTGATTTAAAGAGTTCACCATCCCTAAGTATGTTCTTTGAGTGGTTAATCAGTCTCGCTATTAAATACTCATATGTTATTCCTAGTCTGTATTTGTCTAATTTCAGCTTTCAATCATTGAATCTCCTGACCCTTGGCTTGCTAGACTGAGGAACAATCTATTTCTAAAAAAGTCTTTTTCCCTTGTAGGTATACTTGTTAACTATGCTGAATTCTACACATCCTGGTCTTTTCTTGGATAATTTAAATATATTGTTCAGTAGAGAATAGCACAAAGTAATTATTTTTAAGATTTTAAAACTTCTTAAATCTCTCACTATAGACTAGGTTGTCCAGCTTCTGAATCATTCCTCTAGCTCTTTTCTTAAACTTTTCCAATTTTGAAAGGTGTATGACAGATGGTGGATTATATCCTTAAAAGATACTTAGGAACTGCAGTCCCTTAGTGAGGAGGTACCTTGTTGCATAGAGGATTCCTCCGACTGAGTTAGGGACCTATGAAATGCCTAGGGATTAAGACTAAGATACTCCAATAGCCCATTGCCCATTTCCAAATTTCTACTCTTCCCCGCTGCCTGGAAGCTGTGCTCCCACCCCATTTTTAATTACATTGCTGAAGGTAGAGCACTTTTATGTATAGCTATGTATTCTGAGCTAGATCCATAAATGGCCTTACTTTCTTAAGTCTAGCATTTGGGGAACACCAAAATCCTCAGAAACCTGGCCCAGGTGCCACCTAGCTCCATAGGGAATATACAAGCCCACCCAAATGTCTGTGACCTAATTTATGCTACAGCCCAAGAGAGATTTTTAAGTTGGACCTTCCTCCGTCTCTAACCTGTAGAATATTGTGTGTGTATGAAGGATGGGTGTGTGCATATTGTTTTACTCAGCAGTGTCATTTGTGGTTAGGACACTACCCTGGTAGGTGGGAGAGCCATGTCTGAGTCCCTTATTTGTAGGAAAGAGTTGAATCCAACTTTCTCACACCAGCCTGTAAAGTCATTCTCACTCTCTCACCAATTTATTACCTGAATGTTTATATATTAGAACATATATAATATATAGAATATATAGAATATATAATGTTTATATATTTATCCAGCAGGAGAAATGGAGAGCATTATACCTCAGAATACGCACTAGCTTGGTGGTTAAGGTGCTTTTGTAGGAGGGCAAGATATTTAGTTTAAATTCTTGTTCCAAACCAGGTTGAGGTCTCATACCTTTGAAATGAGTCCCTTACCTTATATGCGAGTACTATAATTATTAGGTCATGGGGAAAATAGGGTTGGTCTTTGTCTGTCTTGTGAAAAAAGCCAGGTCAGTCCTAGCTCCTAGGTACTCTAGCAGAGATTTCATGGCTGGGATCCTATGCAGTTGTAGGTGGCTCCCTTGTACCCAGCTAAGTACCTACCTACCTTTGAAGAATGGGACTTAGCCCTCTCTGTTTGGCATTTTCTACAGATGTGCTTAGGTTGCTGGCATCTCTATGTCCCATTTGCAGTTGCCCTTTCTTTCCCATATCCCATGGGGCCCTAACTTTAGGCTGAAGATTCTGGTAGGATGCTAATGGGTGAGAGGGTCCTATATCTAGTCTCCTGTTGTGGATTTAAGTTTAGATCTTCAGAAGATATGCAAGCACCTAACTCCCAGAGAAATTTAGGGGTCTAAATGCATTTGAAGACCTTTCCCAGACTGTACCCTATTTAAGTCACTGGAATAATAAAGAGTAAATATCTCTGAAAATGGACCTAGATTTTCATTTTAGGTGCCTTCAAATAATTGAAGGCACCTAAACCCCTTCAAATAATTGAGGCACTTAAGTGGAGTTACTTGGTTTAAATTATTGGAACAACCTTTTAGTGCCTCCATTTACCCACATGTAGAGATACCTAATCTTTTAAACAGGGATGGGCAATTATTTGGGCCCAGAGGTCACACAGGGAGTTTTGATGAGTTCTTGTGGGTCAGGTCAGCACTCCTCCCCCCTGCTCCAACAGCTCATCACAACTCCGTATGTGGGATGGGGCCGCGGGTGGGCAGGGAGTGGTGTTTGGGAGTGGGACAGATGGGCGAGGCTGGAATCATGGGGCAGTGACAGCCCGAGGCAGAGCAGCGATCTGCTCCCTGAATGCCCCTGCCTGGTTGGGGAGTGGGGTGTGTGTGTGGGGGGCAGTGGGTATGTGGGGGGGTGTGT
>NW_005842476.1:643207-655448 GCF_000455745.1 Alligator sinensis | reverse complement strand
GGGGTTTGCCTGGGTGCTATTTCCTGGTTGCCGGCTGGGGGCGAGGGAAGGGAGGAGGGGGCGGGGGGCACAGAGCCTGGGCGATGTGGTCTGCAGCTGCTCCCATGGCGCACTGCATGAGGCCAAGCCTGGTTCAGTCCCATCTGGGGCAACGGGTGCCACACTCCAGCCAGTGCCCACCAGCCTGGTTTTGGGCCAGCACTCACAGCTTACTGGTGGGGATGTTCCCAGTACAGCTGCAGCCACCCAAGTACTGTCTGGCTCCCTTCATCTCCAGCAGCAGCTGTGTGGGTAGAAGGCATTTGGGGGAGAGAGCTGGAGCCTTGCGCAGTGAAGCAGGAGCCGTCCAACTGAAACTCCCTCCCTGCCCAGAGCAATGCAGCAGGGGCAGGAGGAAGAGCTGCCGCTGGAGGTGATGCGAGTTGAGCAGCACTGGGAGCAGCCCCACTGGTCAGCTGTGTGCACTGGCCAAACTTAGCCTCATGCGGAGCACCATGGAGCAGTCGTGGGCTGGATCCAATCAATTGGTAGGCCAGATCCAGCCTGCAGGCCATATTTTGCCTACTTCTGCTTTTCAGGGACCTAGGAATACTTCTAAACAGCTCTGAGATCTTAGGGATACATGGTGAAATAGTGATCAGTTTCAGCTGGGAACATCGCAAAAGTTTAGAAATTAAAGCAGTTGCTTCCCTTGCTGGAAAAATAGAATATTTGTAGAATATGAAGAAAATAGTGGTCATTTTGACTGAATAAAGTTTTAGTTGAAGAAAATTATCAGTTTTCTTCGGTAGATTGATGAATAACTTGGTGAAAATTATATTTCAGATCTGCATTAATTTGTGTGTCTGTCTTTTTACTTGTTTTGTACTGTATTTGATTCATTTTACCTCGTACAGGTTTTGGAATCAGGCTTAAGTTTTGTTGTTTGTTTTGGTTTTGGGGGGGGGGTTTGCTACCCTTTTGAAAGAATCAATACATATATATGTACATGCACTTACAGGAGTTAGCACTTGACAGCTTTATTAAAAATAACACCACACACAGTCTTAACATTGTTTCCAGAAAAGTTACTTACCATTTTGACTGTAAAATATCAGTTGAGGAAAATGAGGCACTGTGGCTTAAGTTTGTCAGAGGTGAGAGGTTATAAAAATACTTTTTTTTCTGTGAAACATATTTATAAAGTAATGTAACCAAGGATAAGAAATAGAACAATCTGGTGCATTTAAAAACAAATACAATAATAATACTGTTTTGAGCACTTAAAATGCAATGAGACCTTGTATTTAATTTGTCCAACCTACTTTTGTTAAAAAACGATGGCTGCTGGTCACCAGATTACTAGACAGATTTTATATATTTTACAAGGTGTTACTTTTAACTTAGAAATGAACAAAATAATATAGGAATTTACTTAACTGAGATGTATAATTAGCAAGCAGTGAAGAAAACAATAGAGCTTTGAAAGCTAAAATGAGAAACTGCAATTTTAGGGTCTTTTTTTGTTAAGAGAAACATTTGTCAATGAGATTAAAATGTTATTATCATATGTTAATCCAGAGAGACCTTTAATCCAGAGAGAACATAATAACATATGTTATTATCATATGTTAATCTGAGAATAGATTGGACAATAATAATTTAACTTTACATTCAACAAGGTAGTACCTTTTAGGTGCTAGTTTCTAAAATATGAGTCTATTCAATAATTTACTAAAATAAATTCTGCTTGTTAAGAAGCAAAGCATGTGTATGTCTAGATAATTAGACGGTGCACTATGGATGTGGATCAGCCAGATAGAAAGGAAGGGTAAACATGAGTTCTTTGAATCCAATATTGTTTCCTTTTCCTTTCTCTCTTTCAGCTGAGCTGAGCCCCACGTTTTTTTCTGTGACTGCTTATATTTCTCAGTAGATGGCCTTCAGTAGCAGATTTGAAACAAACTGAAGCTGAATCACATATAATAATGTGAAAACATCTGTAGTAAAATTTACAAAAATATTTAAGTCCATAATTACAGGAGTCCCAATTTAATAGCCTGTTGGCTTGACACATGATGATACCACCGCATTAATAGTATTTTCCACAAAGTGTTTTCAAGGGATTCACCATATAAAAAACAACTTTTAATTTTGGTTATGGTATATCACGTGCAAAATGGCATGCAGTGATTAATCACAGCATGTTATCTCTCAAACTGCTGTTCAGCCCAAGTGAGATCCAGTAGTTGGTAACAGGGATGAATCATAGAATCAAAGAGAAGTAGAGCTAGAAGTGGCCTCCATAGGTCAGTTAGGCCAACCCCTGCCTAAGGCAGGATCATCCCTATTCAAACCATTTTATAAAAATCCATAATCTAACCTCTTAGTAAAACTACTGTCAACCCTGCCACAACACAAGACATAACATTACCTGCCATAGGTAAAGCCGGGAGACAGTGGCAGCCTATGTCCTGCTTCTGTAAAAGATTGTTAATATATGCTCAAGAGATACCAGGAAGAGAGCCATACCCCCTGCTTCAGAGGAGGCAAAAACCCCCACAATCCATACCAAACTGACCATAGGGTAAAATTTTTCCTATCCCCAAATTTAGCAACCAGTCTGACCCTGAGCAGAGGCAAGATCCTGTGCCCAGGAACCTCTGGCTTTAAGTCCCAGCAGGAGCATTGGCACAGCTGTCAAAATCCCCAGCCTTGGCTGCAGCCAACATCCAGGGCCTTTGAGGAAGGCTTTTAAAAAACCCCAAACCCTGACACATGTAGCAGAAAGGGAGTGGAGCGGTGGGAGGTGTGGGTGGGGGTTGGAGGATGGGGGGAATTTCCTCCCAGCCCCAAGTAGCAGCCAGTAGAGCCCAGAAGCCTAGGAAATGCCTGTAGTAAAAGATACTTTAGGGGTCTGCGAAATGGGCCATATTCGATTCGGATTCAGCCCGAATTGGGGACAGTGATTCAATTTGTTGATTTGGATCACTGTCCCAAGTTGATTCAGCTGAATCTGAAGATTCAATGCTGATTTGGAGAATCAGCAATTTGGCCAAAGATGCAGCTTTACAGGTTTGTTCTACAAACCTGGAGGTACCAGGCGTGGCTCACGAATGCTGCAATGGTGGGTGGATGGAGCTTCCCACAGGAGTGCGGGGGACCCCCCTGCAACCTCCAGCTGGGCAGTTAGCTGTGGGGGGACCTCAGGTGCCTCCCCAGACCCAGGAGGCGGGCCAGGGGGACAGGGGGGGGGGGGGAGGGATGGACCCCCAGTGCGCTCCTTGGTGGACCTGGAAGTGCAGACATAGGCACAGCTTTAAATGGTTTTCTACATACCTCAAAGTACCAGGAGGCTCATGCTGAGAAGGTGGGGTGGATGGAGCGTCCCACAGGAGCACAGGCGGTTCCCCAGTGCACTCAGTAGCAGACCCAGAAGTGGACCAGAAGCACTTCTATATCGTTCCTGACCAGAGGCTGTATAGTTCTTCTACAACACCTCCAGTGATGTAGAGTCCACAACTTCCCTAGGCAGTCTATTTTACTGCCTCACTATTCTAACAGGAAGAAGTTCTTTCTGATCTCCACTCTAAACCTACTGCACTGCAACTTAAAGCCAATGGTTCGCCACCTACCCTGTGCAGCAAGACAGACAAAGTGTTCTCCCTCTTTATGGCAGCTCTTCAAGTATTTGAAGACTGCTATCATGTATGCTCCCTCTTAAGTGCCTTTTCTCAAACTGAACGTGCCTAGCTCCTTCAGCCTCTCCTCATATGACTTTCAAAGACCTTTATGTTCTTTGTCGCCTGACTCTAGACCCTCTCCATATTCTTTTAAAATTTGAAGCCAAAAACTGCACTCAGTACTTTATCTGAAGCCTAACCAGGGCTGAGTAGAGAGACACTATTACCTCCTGTGTCTTGCACCAAATGCTTCTATTGAGGCATCGCAGAACTGCCTTTGCCTTTTGTGCAGCTGCCTCACACTGCAGACTCAATAACCTCCTGGGTATTCAGGTGAGGCTAACCAGTCTGTAGGCCCCTGGGTCCTCCTTTTTGCCCTTTTTAAAGAGGGGCAGTAGGTTGGCTTTCCAGTCCTCTGGTACCTTTCCCATCTCCTACAACTTCATAAAGATCATTGCCAAGGGCTTCAAGATCTCCTCTGCCAAATCCTTTAGTACCCTGGGATGAAGTTCACCAGGCTCAGTTGACTGTCATGAGGTATAAAGCAAATCTGATAATATGAAGCTGGGATAAGTCTTGTTCAAAATAGTTCATATGGAGTGAAATATTCTGATGATACAAAAACATGTTTTATTAGATCCAATAACATATTCTGACGTGTTCAGACCTTATGGTAAATGGGAACAGATATATGCAATGGCAGACCACTGTACATTCAAAACTGGTATTCTGGTTCTAGCAGCATCTACTACCTGATAATTTGCTGAAATTCTTGTATTCTACATCATAAACCAGGCCAATTTATGGGAATTACAATTTTTCCTGAGCTCTTCATTAAAATAAATGTAACTCCTCCCCCTTCATCCCCTAGAAAATGGGGTTTTATGCATTGAAAACAAGTGGAAGCAACCATGCTTACCAATGAATGGCTCTTGGAATTGGCCACCTTACAGGCCTGATGCTTTTCTAATGCATGCCAAATGTCCCCAAGAAGTAATTTAGACTTCTCTCTCAAGGATGGCCCTGTCCAGCAAAATGCTCACTTGGCTGAACTGAACCATTCTGACTTTGGAAGATGCATCATTTTGCATTTCTTATAAATCATCCATACCATTTTGTGCCTGCAGTGAATTTCTAGGGGAAAAAAAGAACAATAAAAAATGAATGAGAAAAACAAGATCTATCAAATAACCTAATCTACTTGTTTTGAGAATAAAATCCCTAACCACTGTTATTTTGTTAGGGAAAAAAAATCTTATTTTTATAAAAGCTGAGATTATTTTAAGTGCTTTTCCATAAGGTACTTATATGAGCATTTATTTAAAGGGAATAAAAAAATGTAACTGGGAAGAGAAACGCAGGAGTTGAAATAAAACAAAAACATGGACAACTTATTAACTTTCGTCTCAGTAAAAAGGGCAGGGGACGGGGAGTGGGGATATGGGGTAAGGTCTCTGCAAAATTCATTAACATTGCAAATGTCCACACAAGTCAGAGGATTGGTTACCCGGAACATTGAACTAGGCCTCAAATCTTTCCCATGGTAAAGCTTTTCCACTGCTTGATGCATGATGTCAATGCAGAACTTTTCCCAAACTTCCTGGAACAGTTACAGGCAAATCACCAGAGACACAAAAAATATCTGGGGCCTCAGCCAACAGCATTCCTCTATGAATACTGGTATCTCAATTTGCTCTTTATTTTTCTTAATTGGCATTATGCAATTTTAAAGATTTACAGCCAAGGAAACGAGGAAAAATAAAATAAAGGCCAAAGCTGAAAGTGACAGCAGCCCTTTTACTACACTGTGGACATTATATCCATCTGCAAATTCAAGCTAGTTTACAACAAAAGCTCCTTTTTAATCAGCTGTGATGTTGTAAAAAATCATCAACTGCTGAGATTATATCTTATCTGTGGCTTGCATAATGAAGGTTTTAATCTGCTGGGGCAACAGAATAAACCATAATTATATGTATATATAATAGAAGGTACGTTTCCTTAAAAATGTGTCTTATTTTAGCATGAAAATCTCAGTTTCTTAAAACAAACAGCAGGCTACATTACTATTACTCTATATTTTGTGTGTGTTGTCAAGCGCTCCAGCACCATTATAAACAAGTACCTCAAAAAGTGCTGTTGATGTTAGACCTACTGTAATCACCAACATCTGATTCTAAAATAAAAGATTATAAAAAAGCAGAGAAGGGCAGTTAGGCATGTAATTCCCATTGAAAGGTAATGAGACTTGGGTATGTAACCCCCATTTGTACCTTGGAAAATTTCCTTCCAAAAGAAGAGAAATTCTGTGGGTATATGGGATGTACTAAGCAAAGTGAATAATGAAACAAACTTCTAAACCAGTATCACCACAACGTGAATGTGGAGTTAGCTTCATGGGAGGAATTTGCTGACTATCATTCTGTATTTTCCCTTCATAAATATTATCAATTGTAAGCAGTTGTCTGTAGTGGCAGAGAGAGCTTTTACTCAACTCTATTTTTTTATAAAGCAAAATTTAATCATACTGGGCACAGTCAGCACCCTCTACTCAGTTTAATTTACTTGAATTTTGTTTTGGAATATAATGTTTCCAACAGCTACAGCTACGTCTTGGTCTGGCTCCTTGGCTATCTCCCTTCTGGCTTACTTGCCAGCTGCACTGAAGAGTGACTGTATATTTGGCTCCAATCATTGTCTCAGAGTCTGGCTGCTCTCAGGCTGTCTTCACTGGGTGCCTGAACTTTGCTGCATTTTTAACTAGCCATTTTCATTTGCCTATTTTGCATTAGGAGCAATTAGTTCTTTCTGATAAAGGGAGTCTGTGCAAATTCTTCTCTACACTTCATTGAAGGTTTCCTGTATGGCCTGCATGCTCACCAACACAAACCAGAATCCAGATTGTAGTCTATGGTTACAACTATGGTTGCAACTACCACTTGCTTTTGCAGGCTGCTTATTTAAAATGTCATATAGGTGTGTCAAAATGTATAAGCATTAACCACTTGAGACCCGCATATATGAAATACGTCACCTTGGCCCAAGCACTGAAGTGCTCACTCCCTCCTTCGAAAGCAGGAGCTTTCCTGAGAAAAAGGTTGGAAGAGATGGGATTTTATTTTATTACTTGACTATGGACAGAGGCATTGTACAAACAATTTAAGGAAAGGAAAATTCTTGTAGAACTCAAGGTTGCCCTTATTTTCATTAAGTTAATTCACTGGGACTGTAGATATGGCAGGGGTATATGGCAAGGTATGTCAAGGCTATATAAGTCTATATAAACAAGGCTAGAAACTGGCACTGGTACAGACATTCAGAAAGCCCGAGGCAGAATCGATCTAAGTTACACAGTTTTCTGTAAGCGACATAGTTTAGATCCATAGTGAACAGAATGCACATTTGCCCTTTTGTGGTGGGGAGGGAGGGTGCAAATCGTAGACAAGGTCCTGCCATTTTTAAACTAGTCTGTGTGTGCCAAACTTCTGTTCTGTTACAGGTATAGACCAGATTTCGACCCCTTATACTGGTAAAAGTCTACTTGGCCATGGATACCAGATGGTTCATTGTAGCTTTGTATGCCTTACAAAGGCTTGATACTCTGACATGGTAAGGCCGCTAATGTTTCTAGTGGGAAATGTTGGAGGAAAGAATCAGGGCCTAAAAAGCAACCGTTTTTGTCTGTCAATTCTGTTGCTATCCGACTCCAGTTGTGAACTTTTAAATGATCTTTGGACAAATTGTACCTCTTGTCAAATTTTTTCCAAAGGAGAATGCTCACAAGGCTCACCAATTAGACATTATCTCTTGCAACTGCTGAAGGGAATGTAAATCTTGAGAAGCCAATGCCTTGTCTTGTTTACTTCAAGCCTAAATCAAATCTAGCCTTCTTATATGCATCATGAAACAAATCAATACTGTGAAAATAAGATAAAAACAACAAGGCAAAATATTAGAGTATACTGCAAAAAAGAAAAAAACCCTTAATAACAGTTCAAAATTAAAAAGTGCTGGTGACAGCACGAAAGGAGGGAAAAAATAGGGGAAATGGGTGAAAGCATTATAAGAGGAGAGTTCAGCTGTTGCTTTAAAACTCTGCAGTTTTATACTCTCTAAATCCTAGCTCTTACTGAAGGGAAACCCCCAGACGGGGGACGAACAATGAGGATTGTTGATGAAAATATCAGGGACATTTGGGAGCTGTGCCTGCTGTGGGATTGCTTCATTGCTGCTAGTCAGACTTTTTCAGTCTGCAACAGTTGGATTAGAGAATCTCTGAGCCAAGACTGTTGCTAACAGCTGGAGTGAGACTCTCCCTTCCTGCTCCCTTTTCTATTAGACTGGCTGATTTTAAAAATTACTAAATGTACCTTGGGTTAGGGGGGGAAAAGTTTGTACTTTCTCAGGCAGGCATGCAGAAAGCTAAAATAGGAGAGTAAATTTTTAAATAAGACTGCAGTGCTGGAGAAATAAAACTTCCCTACAGACTGAATTATAGAAACTATAGAATCATAGAAAATTAGGGTTGGAAGGGACCCCAGGGGGTCATCTAGTCCAATCCCCTGCTCAAAACAGGACCAGCCCCAACTAGATCATCCCAGGCAGGGCTTTGTTGAGCCAGCCTTAAGACTTCCAAGGAGGGAGATTCCACCACCTCTCTAGGTAACCCGTTCCAGTGCTTCACCACCCTCCTAGTGAGAAGGTTTTTCCTAATATCCAACCTACACCTTACTAGGTTGTAGTCCCTTACTACAACTTGAGCCATTGATTGCTCCTTATTTTGTCATCTGTCACCACTGAGAACACCATCGGTCACCACTCCATCCTCTTTGGAACCTCCCTTCAGGTAGTTAAAGTCTGCCCCCTCAGTCTTCTTTTCTGCAGACTAAATAAGCCTATTTCCCTCAGTCTTTCCTCATAAGTCATGTACTTAAGAAAGGTTAGAAAAGGCTAAGCTCAAAGCATTGTCTCAAATGTGCATTATGTATACATGCAACATTTTAAAGCATTAGAATGGAAAAATAGTGACAGGATAAAGTTTTGCAAAAGACAGAACACTTACAGTTAGACAGGGGATGAGCTCATCATTTCAGATATAAAACAACTGATATCACAGTTTAAAAAAATTTATTCTGTAGGTTCATCCATTTTAGAATATCTATAGCCTAGCTTTGGTTCAGTGCTGGCATATGAGAACTTGATACCCAAACATGTAATTTAGGGGTCAGAAGAAAATGATTTTATTTAACTTGAAATGATTGCTCTTAATCCCAACAAAACCACACATTCTGCTGCTGTTACACATGTCTAATGCTGGGTGCATAACTCATAGCAAAAAAATAATTTTTAATGCTTTTTTCCTATTCTCTCTGTCCGCAAGCCATCTGCAAACTCAGCACAATTTTTTTAAGTATTCATTTTTCAAACTTATTTATTGATTAAAAATAATTTCTTGAGCTGCGCCCCAAAACTGACTGAGCATATTTGACATTCAAAAGTCAAGTGGTTATATTCAATATTGAAGTCACTATATACAGAATGCTTTTGTTTCATGACCAGATAAGATTTACTGTTAGAATTTGGTTCCCAGCAATAAGGTTAAAACTCTTTCTATGAATGTTCCATAAAATCCCCTTAGAAACTGTGGTTTTGGCAAACATCCTCATTTGTTAGACTAGGCATAGATTCATAGCTCAAAGGGCCCATTCTGATCATCTGTACTTTGGTGTGATGCAGGAACCTGAAAAATCTGGTTCAAACCTATAATTTCTGGTTGTGCTACAACATATTTTCTAAGAATGAGATCCAGTTTTGGTGGAAAGATTTCAAGTAATAAAGAACCCATTACAGTTCTCATGAAGTTGTGTCATTGGTTAATTGCTCTTACTATTGAAGATTTGCACCTGAATTCTATTCTTGGAAAACGGATGCGGAAGTGGCATGAGCACTGGAAAATGAGAATAAATGCTGTGGGAGAGTCCAGTTACTGCCTTCATATACAGCCGGGTTTTTTTTTTGTTTCAAATATAGTTTTGTTAATTTGTTATTTTGCAAAGTAAGGAGCCTAACAGCATTCTTTTTTCATAGATTTGGAGGAAGCTTAAGTTCTGATTTGCAGACCTCCTGCTTCCCAAACTCTGGGCCTCTCTCAAGCAGCATGCTAGAATGTGTAATGACTTTTGATACAGACACATGGACATTAAGAACAAAACTCCAGACTCCACTCGTGACCTATTCCAGGATTTAAATCAAGATCTCCACAAGAGAAAGGCTAGTGCATTAACCAATTCCCCTGGGCAGCTTGCTCTCAACAAATGGTGAATGAGAAGCCAGAGTGAGTGACTAAACATTGCTGTGTAAGCCTGTGTAGGCTAGACTGGTCCCTATAAGTGTTTTCCTCTTGGGACATTCATCAGTTACTTCCACATATTGGATTGTGTCTTTCATTTTTAAGTTTTCATTTCTGTATACATTACTATGGAAAGTTGCATATCTTTCCTCAAGAGATTGCCTTCCTGGTGTAATGCTACCACCTAAAAACCTAAATTAGTGAAGTTTAGTCACCTAAGTCCCAAAAAAGCAATGCAAACTGATCCTAAACCAGCAGCTGTGAACTCTTTAGGTCCTTGAATTCATTATGTGCTTCCCTTTCAGACTGTAAACTTCTGCAGACATTCACACAGTTCACACAAGGGAGTCTGTATATGAGTAGAAGTGGTTCAGGTGGCATGTCCCACGGCACCTAACTCTTAGTTAAGTTCCACTGTGATTTAAATCATGGCTGGGAGGCCCATTGACTTTGCCCAAGTCCCCTGAGAGCTCTCTGCCTGTGGACACATTAAAATCATGCCTAACTCAAATCAACAGCACTGAATTCATTGTTGAAGGCTCACCTTTTGTCTAACAGTCTAGTAAACAGAGTCCTTCCTTGGAATGTGGAAGACCTGGTGCTTCTCAGCTTGAAGGGGTTTAAACCCACTTCTCCTTCCTCCTAACTTCCAAGCTAGAAAATACTCTGTGGGAAGTATTCTTTCCAGTTGAAGCCACAGAGTATTCAGCTAAGATAGATACTCTTGTGACACTGAGAAGTCAGAGTTGATTCTATAGTTTGACCTGTGCAGTTGGCTGAGAGTTCAGGACAAGGGGGAAGGCCAGGGTTTTCCTAAACCCTGCTGATCTTGTACTGTTACATCAGCCTCATGCTAGCTGCAAGGTGCCCTAATTTAGCATTGCTCTATGTTACATTGAGGAACTGTTGCATTCCTTCTCCTGGTCTCTAACACGCACTTCTAGACTGTAGCTTCAGATCTAGACCATTACTCAGTACTCATGAGCACATTCACACGTATAGTTAGTCCTTCTCTCAATTACATAATTTTTTTCAGCTCTGAACATCCTTAGACATCTGCTATTTATTTCTCCTGTCTCTGCTTTTTTTTGTAAGTAGTAACTTTGAGCCAGTGGCAAATCTAAAATGCAAGAGCAAGTTTCTAAAAGAGGATGGGACATCATGCTAACCATGATCAAAAGCCACACAGAAGGGATAAAATAAAATCCTCTGGCTGGGTACAGACATTACACTTTTACTAGTAGTAAAAGTGATTGGAATCTGGTCTATACCTGTAACAGAGCAGAAGTTCATCACACACAGACTGGTTTAGAAATGGCACACCCCTGTCTAAGATTTGCTCCTCCCACCAAAGGGCAAATGGGTGTTCTGTTAGCTACAGATTTTAACTATGCCATTTACAGAAAACCATATCACTTAGATTAATTCCACTTTGGGCTTTTTGAATATCTGTAGCTAGCTCTTCACACCTACACTCTGGTGTAGTTAGCTTAAGCCTTACTGGAAGGGGAGGAGGAAACCCTTGGGCAGGAAGAAACACCACATTCTTCACACTCTGAACAGGTCAAGAGATCCAAGAGGACCCAGAGGAGGAGGCGACGAATGCTTGTCATAGGTGACTCCATCCTGAGAGGTATGGAGAGGTCCATCTGTCGCCAGGACCCCTCAGCACGAGAGGTATGCTGCCTCCCTGGAGCAAAGATTCGGGATGTGATGGAGGTAATCCAGGCCAGGATCAACCCCCCGATTACTACCCCATGGTCCTAGTCCATGTGGGTACTAATGATGCAGCCAGGAGAACCCCTGATCACCTGATGGCAGACTACAGTGCTCTGGGAGGCGTGCTGAAGGAGTTCGGTGCACAGGTGGTATTCTCTTCCATCCTACCAGTGAACGGACGCGGAAGATGGCATGAGAACTGCATCCGAGAGACCAACTGGTGGCTTCGGCAGTGGTGTCTCGAGGCAGGCTTCGGCTTCCTGGACAACGACCCGCACATCACGACGAGGGACATGCTCAGCTGGGATGGGCTTCACCTGTCCCCCAAAGGTAAGCGTGTGTTTTCTTCTAGGTTGGCGGATCTCCTCCAGCGGTCTTTAAACTAGGCTCGTCGGGGGGAGGGGAAGATGAGGGCGGGGGAAGCTGTGGACCACCAAACCATGTGGCACCCACAAGGACAGCCCAGCCTGAAAAAAGACAGCATTGGGAACCTGAAAGCCATGGGGAGGCC
>NW_005842476.1:639644-640282 GCF_000455745.1 Alligator sinensis | reverse complement strand
GACAAGTGGGCAGAAAACAACAGAATGCGGTTCAACAAGGAGAAATGCAAAGTGCTGCACCTAGGGAGGAAAAATGTCTAGCACACCTACAGCCTAGGGAATGACCTGCTGGGTGGAACGGAGGTGGAAAGGGATCTTGGAGTCCTAGTGGACTCCAAGATGAACATGAGTCGGCAGTGTGACGAAGCCATCAAAAAAGCCAATGGCACTTTATCGTGCATCAGCAGATGCATGACGAATAGGTCCAAGGAGGTGATACTTCCCCTCTATTGGGCGCTGGTCAGACCACAGTTGGAGTACTGCGTGCAATTCTGGGCACCGCAATTCAAGAGGGATGCGGATAACCTGGAGAGGGTCCAGAGAAGGGCCACTCGTATGGTTAAGGGCCTACAGACCAAGCCTTATGAGGAGAGACTAGAGAAACTGGATCTATTCAGCCTCCCCAAGAGAAGGTTGAGAGGCGACCTTGTGGCTGCCTATAAGTTCATCACGGGGGCACAGAAGGGAATTGATGAGTATTTATTCACCAAGGCGCCCCCGGGGGTTACAAGAAATAATGGCCACAAGCTAGCAGAGAGCAGATTTAGATTGGACATTAGGAAGAACTGCTTCACAGTTTGAGTGGCCAAGGTCTGGAA
>NW_005842476.1:639299-639552 GCF_000455745.1 Alligator sinensis | reverse complement strand
ACTCTTTCCTGCTTATGCAGGGGGTCGGACTCGATGATCTATTGAGGTCCCTTACGACCCTAGCATCTATGAATCTATGAATCTACTCTAGCTTTCCATGCGTGTACTATACTTGCCTTGTCGTACTGCAAAGTTTCTTTTACCTGCTTCTTTCATGGAAAGTCCCTGCATCATTTCCTTCCTCAGCTTAGTCTCTCTACTTTTATAGGTCTACACTGGTTTCCTATGTCTGCATTAGATTGCAAGCCCTCAT
>NW_005842476.1:631302-639289 GCF_000455745.1 Alligator sinensis | reverse complement strand
ATTTGTACAATGCTTTACAAATGTACAGAGGCAAGTAAATAATAATAGCTACTATGCCAATATACACATTATAAGTCAAATGGTATGTATGCTGAGCTAGATCTTCAGGTGAAAATCATTGAGACACAATAATCTTCCTCAACGGAGAATTGGGACTATATAATGTACTAATAGATGGCAGGATTTGTAAAATTACATTTAAATATTCTTCCCTAGACCTTTCAATCATATATATAAAATGAAAGAGATTACAGATAACATTCCAGATCTGTTCCAAACCCAAATTCCATTTTAGGAGTAGCATTCTCATGCAGTGGATTGGACCAGTTGACCCTTGAAGTCCGTTACAACTCTATAATATCTAATACAATGTCTTTAGTCAAATGCAAATATGTGATCATTTTTTTTAAGGATGGCTTGAGGAAGGGGGCGAGTGTAAATTATTTAGCACCTATGCAGATGGTTTGTAACCAGTGGCAGAGAACTTGTAACATACATGACAACTTCTATAACGGTGGGGGGATAAGATGGATTTCCCATTATATGTTTTTGTACATGGAAGGGGACAATCTGTGACATAAATCTCCAGGACTGTTTGAAAGTGAATTAGGTCTACCAGAAACTTGATTGATTCTAATCTTGTATGTGTGGACATGTATCACTATGGTCCACCTCTGGGTCTGCTGCCAAGCACACTGGGGAGCCCCCTGCACTCCTGTGGGACGCTCCTTCTATCCCACCATTGCAGCACTGATTAGCTGCCTGGTACCTTGAGGTATGTCGAAAAAACAGTTAAAGCTGCGTCTATGTCTGAATCGCTGAATCTTTCTGAATCTCTCCAAATCAATTTGGAGGGGTCTGATTTGATTCAGAGAGATGAATGATTCAATTCGGATTTGGAGATTCGGCCACTGAATTGGGTTGAATCTCCACCAAATCGTATCAGGGACTAAAGCTTCACACAGCCCTAACAATTACCTCTAAATAATTACCCCCACATCTCCCCAGCTTGGTGACTGGTGCTTCCTGGGTCTGGGGGAGGACCCAGGGTGCTCCTGCGGCCAATCGCTGAGCCAGGGAGGCGTGGGCTGGGGGGGCATTTAACCATACACTGACATGAAAACTGGATAAACTATATGACCAAAAATAAAAAACACTTCCGTGGCGCATCCACACATGTAGGCACATGCGCTTGCAGCATCTCAAATAGAAGCGGTGCAAATTTGAGCAAGGGCTTTTTGCCTCAGTGCGCATGCCCAGACATGCACTTTGTTGAGCTCACTCTCAGGAGCTTCTGGGGCCCAGCCAATTGGTACCTGGGGACTAGGGCTGTGCAAAGCTTTAGTAGCCAATTCAATTTGGAGGAGATTTGTCCCAATTCAGTGGCTGAATCTCCAAATCCAAATCAAATCAGGAGACTCATTAAGAGGTCTGATCAAATTGGAAGCCTCCGAATTGATTTGGAGAGATGCGGGGCCGATTCAAAGATTCAGCCATAGGCTATACAGTTTTCCCTCAGGACTCGTATAAAGTGAATACACTTTATAATGTAACAAATAGGGATAGGTTCCCAAGGCAGTGAAGGAGGGAGGGAGGGAGTGAGGCTGGGACTAGGGAAGGGGTGGGGGAGGGGTGCCGTTCCCAGGGCTGCACTGTACTCCACCTGTACCCCCGTGCCTGGGTGCTGCCTGTCCCCACTCACTCCAGCTCCTGGGCTGCATTGTGCCATGCTGCAGGCAGCTGGTGTCAGCTGCTTCTGAGGGCGCTGCAGCATGGGCTGGGGGAATGGCAGCAAGCAGAGCCCCGGGCAGTGTGGGATGCAGTGCAGCTTGTCCTCACTCACACTAACCCCTGCTGCAACAGCCCTGGGAGTGACTGGTGCTAGCTGCAACAGGAGATGTCAGTAGGTACAGAGGGAGGGCAGGGCACACCTCTTGCTGTTCTATGTCCCCCAGGAGGGCTGTGGGGTGGGGGGCTGTGTCTGGCTCTTCCTGGGGGCATGTGCCCCTGGATCTGGATGCAGGATGACAGCAGGCTGCTGCTGCAGGCTGGGGCTGGTGGTGGCATCAGGTTGATTCTTCCTGGTGCTTGGGGTGGGTACGCCGAGCGCCAGGAACAGCCCAGTGCTGTTCCATCTCAAAGGGCTTTGAGACACTGCAAGAGGCATGTGTGCGCTTGTCTGGATGTGCCTCTGAGGTTTAAGTATGAGCCTCTAAAGAACTACCTTACTTTGCTAAGGACTATTTGTGCTTAAATACAATGTGAAGTCTAAGGATTCCTAAACTTAGCAACACAGTATGCACATCACATCTCTATTTATTAAAAAAAACTGAATAAAGCTGTCAACAATTTTCTATATTTGTCAGAAACTTTAAACATATCTAGAACCCTTTGAGCATTTCTAAAAAAGAAAAAATTCACTGACAATTTTCAATTAGCTTTCCCTCTATTTCCCATTTAGAAAAAATAGCATTTCCAAGATTTAAAAAAAATAAAATAAAAAAAAAATATATATAACCAGCCTTAGTGATGAATTGGTACCATTTACCCACAGAACAGGTAATCCCACTGTTCTAATTTTGTCATACAGCCCTAGCAATGTTTCAGTGCCAACTAGCTCTGGAGGTGAGAAAATAGTTCGTTTTCTGTATGGAAATAAAGGGAAAGCATGGAGACAATAAACACGGCTATGTGGCTGTGATTCAAATCCTATTCATGTCCATAGAATCATTCCCATTGATTTGGTGATCTGTATAAATATAGGTATTAGTTATACCTTTGTATGAAGGATTACTGTCTGTGGCGGGCCAGTAGGGGGCGCTCCTGCATTGAGCCGCCCACCTCCCTGCGCCCGACCACCTTCCAGGCTCCGAGTGCCTCCCTTGGGGTGCCTCCCGTCTGGCCGACCCCTTCCCTGGAGCACACCCGCTAGCCTGGGGTTCCCGCTGCCACCATCCAAGGCTCTGGACTCACTTCTGGCTCTGCGCACCTTGGAGAACACAGGCCTGATCGTCCAATGGGTACTAGACCCAATACAGGCACTTGGGGCACTTTCCCAAGTCAGGGGCTTATTAGGAAAGTCTCCCTTAGTCCACAGACCTAAGGGGCCTCCTCGGCATAATTTAGACCCATCCCTCAATAAGTCTCCACACCGGTCACAAAGGAGATCTTTATTGATTCAGGGGGTAGGGCGGAAACAGGGTAAAAGGTAGAGCAATATTATAGAAGTATCAGAGAAATATCAGAGGAATCCCATAGAGCAAACCAGGGTGGCTGAGGGTAGCCTTTTAAACACGCATGTGAGTTACTGTAAGCTAAATATCTAGTCTGATCTAGAGCAACTTACTCACACGCATCATCCAGAGGTGGTTGGAGTTTCCTCTGGAGGCAGGTCACTCTTGGAGCATGCGGTTATGAAGAGAGAGCCAGTTTCAGATTCACTTGGATGACCACATGGCTAATGGCTCCCTTCTTCCTGGCCCAGGTCCTTAAATCACCTCTCTGACCTCAGCAGCCCGGTCCAATCGAAGCTGCCAATACTGACCACAAGCCAACCAATCTACAAAGCATCCCTGGCTACCTGGGCCCCTGCGCAGGGCCGGGCTTTTCCCCCCTGCCCAGGTGACCAGAGTATCCGCCTCCCAGGCACCAGGCTTTTGTCATGTAGACAAGGGAGGGAGATCCCCGCCCTGAGGGATTCAACACCAGCCTCTCATGCTGGCAGAGACAGGTCTCTGGAGAGGGGCACCGACGGTGGCATTTCTGCCACACTGTCCACTGAGACTGTAAATTAATTTCACATAAACCTTTACACACTGGTCATGAGTTCAGATTACTAGCATTTACCAGGGCTAGATTTAAATGAGTGACTTCCATGAAAAAGGTTTCGCATTAGTCTCCAGAGTGAGGAGCACACGATATTTTTTTAACCTCCTTCATGGCTAGACATTTTAGAAGACTACTGTAAGCCTTTAAGGAGTTTTTCAAGAACAATTTTTGTTCTGTCAAATTAACCAAACCTTCCTTTTAAAAAATATTGCAACTGATTAAAATCCCAACCATGGGCTGCTTCTCTTTCCTTTCTTGCACCAATAATATATTATATAATGTTAGTTCTTAGGTAATAGTGATAAAACTGTCACCAAAGCTATGACCTTCATCATTGACGTGACATATGAAAAGTTAGGACCTTGTTTTCTTTCCTTTTGCCAGTACCACCTTCCCATAACTATTGAAAATGATACTTTTCTATAGCTTTTGGTACCAAATTATATTCCTCTTACAGAGTTTCATAGTTTAGAATTTCTCTAGAATTCTAAAATTCCCCTAGAAATAGACTCATTCACTATTATTAAATTCTAAAGAGATTTTTTTCCCCAGCAGGCAGCTATTTGGAACATAATTCTTGTTATATTTTTAGGAAATACTGAGTGCATCTACACATGTGCTTTACTGCAGAGTAGACTAATTAGCTCTTCAGTACAGCATCACTGGGTATGTCTACATGAGACGCTTTACTGTACAGGAGAATAATTTATTGCTCAGTAAAGTGTCACTATGTAACTGTGCATAGCAGCTACTGTTCATTAAAATAGGCCAGTGCACAAGTTACTACTAACTGTAGATACAGGTAGTAGATTTACTGCGCATTACCTAACACACAGTAGTGCATGGTTCAATAGCTGACTGGGAGCAAATTGGTCCTGGTCAGCTAGAGCAGCAGGGGATGGAAAAACTGTCCCCTCCATTGGGCAGCTGTCTGCTTCCCAGCCTATGCTTTGATTGGCCAATCGGAGAGAGGGCTGGGACAATGTTCCCTGCCCCTGCAGCAGGCAGCTGCCAGTCCCAACTATGAGGTCAGAGCCAGGACTGGGATATTATCCCCTGCCCCAGGCAACTGCCTACTGCTTGGGCCCAGCTCCAATCTTGAAAAAGTAAGCTTTCTGTGCATTAATTGCACATTTAGATATGCCCAATGTCTAGACATGTGCCAGTATTAGTGTGCAGTAAATTAATTAACTCTGCCATAAAATAGCACTGTCTGGGACAGTAAATACTGATCTGGGTGAAAATTGCATCTGGTCAGCAAATGGCAGACTCATGCCTGCCACCTAGCCACATAGCTCTGTATGTTCAGCATTCTCATGCCCAAGCCGGCCCAGTGCCACCACCTGGAGCTGGGGGCTGATCCCCTGAGCTTGCTGCCAGCTTGGGCCTGCTCCACCCTGGCTCAATGTGCTCTGTGCTCTGAGGAGCAGTGTACTCTGTCTCAAACAGCTATGAAGTTTATCCCTCCACATTAATTACACATGTAGATGCACCCACAATGTATGATACAATAGTTCTTCTTAGAGAAACTTGTGATTGTCCATTTAATTATGAAAACAAATTATGTTCCTTGTAAGACCAGATCTACATGTTTATTGAACTGAAATACATATTTCTAGTTTATTGCAATCACTGGCCAAGTCCCCATGTTCAGGGGCATACAGTTTTTGGTGCCACAAGCCACTTTGTGGCACCACAAACCACATGCGGGGAATATGAAAACATGCAAATTTGCACAAAGTGGCAAAATTTGCTACTAGGAAACCCCAGTAACACCCCCCCCCCCCAAATCCTGGGAAAAAAGCTGTGCAGAATATGCATTAGTAGCATGTGCTGGAGAAAACAGAGGGCTGGCCATCCAGAGCAAAGCAACAGGATTTGCACTCCTGCTGCACCAAGACACCAGGTAATACTGCTGGGGCCTGTACAGATACTGGCCCCAACCTCCCCTATCCCTACCCCAGACAGTTTGCTGTGTGCTGAAGCGCATGTGCAGGGGTATGCAATGGGGTACAAAGCAGCAGCACAAATTTGTTACACATGCAGTTTCCAGAGATCTAGCTAACATGAATTTTCAAATATTTTAAGTCCTAAGTATGTGAAAATGAGTCCAAAATTGACTATGAATGATGATTTTATGACTTAGATGCAGTTCAACTTGAAAGCAAGCATATGTTATTGCTTAGGTTTGTTTTTGTTACTTCCATCAGTAGCAAGTACATCCAAATTTGGACATGTGGAATTACTGAGCTTCTAATGGAAGGAGAAAAAAGCATTGAATGATTGCTAATTAAAAAAAAACAACTTTACTGGTTCAAGTCTGATTGCAGACAGGTTTGTATGCTGAGGTTTATTTAAAATTGGGGCACAAATTTGACTAGAAATAAATGTAGTTGATATATAGTAGCATGCTCTGTAAAACATGTTCTTGCTTAGATTGAAGTATGATGAAGAGATAAATTATACTTTCAATAGTATTGAAAGTATATTGCACTTACACCAACAGTGCAATATGCTGCCAAAAGCATAGACAACTGCTTTCATGCTTCTTGGGCTCATTAGTTTTGTCAGCACCGAGTTCTTTCTTAAAAGCTTCCCTTTCTTTCATACTGCCAGTGGCATAGTACCATTTGTGATCAAAACAGCGTGCGCTCTGAAATCGACAGAGCCTAGCGGCCTTTGGCAAATTTTTATCCATACCATTTGAACTGTACAACAGGGCAGTACCTTCCACTGTTGTGTCAGATAGTGGAATTATATGTTAGTGGTGGAGTGGTAATGAAAAAATATCCTTCTCTAAACTAAGCTGCATAGATCATCCATATTATATAAGTGATGGGCTTTACCTCTAAGATGACATCCACTGAGAGTCACAATTTTAGAGTAACATAAAATGGCAGAATCATGAAGCAGGTTATACTGTCCTCATGACACTTTACTAATTGCTGGGTATGTTTTCATGTGCATTAATGCACTTTAGTTAATGCGTATTAAATCTAGTACCTCCATTGTAAAGTACTAGGAAAATGTGCATTAGCGGGTGCATCTACACCAGACATGCTAACGCGCATCTATACGTGCGCACCCGTAATGCGCATTAAAAATGGCAAAATTAGGCTAATCATGCCTAAACTTGATACCTGTAAATGCAGATATCAAATTTAGGCGTGATTTGTTAAAGTGCAATAACACATGTCTAGACACGACCCAGCACTGACTTTAGTGCTGGGTTTAGGGGCACATGGCAGGGTTAGTGCCAAGTGCCCTAAAGTTAGTGCCAAGCCCCTGTATGTGTAGACACCTGCCAAAAATTGCTTAATGTGCATTATCTTAATGTGCATTAAATTTAGTCATGCTTAAATGCACGTGTAGACAGCCCCAGTCTGTCTTAATGCACATTAACAAAAGAGCACAGGGCATTTATTCACATACTTTTCTTTCCTATGATGAACCAGAGATCTGCTGCTTTAGAGCAGACTCGATTAATTGAGTCTGCTCTGCACGTGAGCTGAGGTGAACTGTGCTGTGCTGTGTACAGTTGTGTAAGCAGTGAAATGCATGACAGCATGCAGAAAATGGCAGTGGTGAGCTTTTGAACTAAAACACCTCTGATGTGTTTTAGTTCAAAAGCATGCCGCCACCATTTTCTCAACACTGTTGTGCATTTTGCTGCTTATACAACTGCAAGCATCGTAGCACTGGGCACTTTTCAAAATGCTCGGTGCTGCAGTGCTTGCATGTGTAAAAATACCCACAGTTTTTAAGTGACACTTAATGTGAATTAACTAATAGCATATTTTTCAGCGATGCTTTAATGCACATTAAAGCACATGTGTAGATGGTGCCTGTTAAGTTGGTTTTAAAAATGTGCAACCACTATCTTCTGCAAGAAGAATGTACATTATGCAACTAAGTGTGGTAAAAGAAGCATACGTGTAAGGGCCAGAATAAAGGCAGGGCGAGGAATTTTAAATCTTACATTTTATAACGTTTGATTTCCAAATTTTGCAAGCTTAATCATAAACTTTTCATGTGGAATGTCATATGCATAATTTTTTAAAAACAAATTCTGTAAGTGCAATTGCAACCATCTCACTCACATTTTAACACCAGATGTCTTGGCAATATCTAAATGAAATTCCAGGGGACAAAAGGAAAT
>NW_005842476.1:629893-631271 GCF_000455745.1 Alligator sinensis | reverse complement strand
TCGCCTGCTGAATATCAAACCATGTGACAAACAATGGGTGTGGCGAGAGCTAACGACTAAGTCATGTGAATCCTTTATAATGGAAAATTTGAACTATTGTTATCAGCTGCTCTTATAATCTGAAATCTACTAAAATGGCTTTAGTTATGTGAAAGGCGTATATATTACAAGTTCTGACAATCTATAGATTTGAAGCAAGAAACAACAACAACAAAAATATGGAATAATAGATTTTAAGGTCAGAAGTGATGGTCATCTGTTTTGGCATGCAGAGTAAGATCATAGATCTGCATCCAGTCATTTAATCATTCAGTCCAGAACTTAAGCTACATGTACTGGTGACACTGAAGTAGTTAGAATTCAAGAAGACATTGACTTCATCAAAGACTGTGATGTTAGACCAAGGCTGAATACTTTTAAACTCCCATTCCCACCACAACAGTAATAGAAAAATAGAGCTAGAAGAGACCCCAGGAGGTCATATAGTCCCACCCCTGATCCAGGTGGATCATCCCTGTGTATTCTACCTAACCCAAGTGTCTGGCTATTCTGCTCTTCAAAACTTTCAAGGATAGAGATTCCAAAACCTCTCCAAGTAGCCTGGTCCAATGACCTCAAAATGAGAAAGTTTGTCTTAATATCCAACCTAAATCTACCTTCCTGCAATTCCCTTGCTGCAGTTTCAGACCATTGTTCCTTGATCTGTCCCATGTAGAGAGGCAGTTAGACAGGCCTAAGCTACCATGGAGCTGAGGATGGCATCCCAAGTTAAGGATAACAAAAAATTGTTCTTTAGATATATAGGGAGTAAAAGGAAGGCCCAGGATGGAATAGGACCCCTGCTAAATGGGCATAAGCAATTGGTGACGGACAGGGTGGGGACAAGGCTGAACTCCTCAATGAGTTCTTTGCCTCAGTGTTTCTAAGCGAGGGGCAAGACAAGTCTCTCACTGGGATTGTAGAGAGGCAGCAGCAAGGTGCCAGACTACCAAACGTAGACCCTGAGATGGTGCAGAGGCACTTGGAGAAACTGGATGCCTTTAAGTCGGCAGGCCCGGATGAGCTCCATCCGAGGGTGCTGAAGGCACTGGCTGACGTCATCGCAGAGCCACTGGTGGGAATATTTGAACACTCATGGCGCATGGGCCAGGTCCCGGAGGCCTGGAAAAGGGCCAATGTGGTCCCCATTTTCAAGAAGGGGAGGAAGGAGGACCCAGGCAACTATAGGCCAGTCAGTCTCACCTCCATCCTTGGCAAAGTCTTTGAAAAAATTATCAAGGCTCACATCTGCGAGAGCCCGGCAGGACAAATTATGCTGAGGGGAAACCAGCACGGGTTCGTGGCAGGCAGATCGTGCCTGACCAATCTAGTCTCTTTT
>NW_005842476.1:610739-629355 GCF_000455745.1 Alligator sinensis | reverse complement strand
ATACTGCGTGCAATTTTGGGCGCCGCACTTCAAGAGGGATGTGGATAACCTGGAGAGGGTCCAGAGAAGGGCCACTCGTATGGTTAAGGGCTTGTATGCCAAGCCCTATGAGGAGAGACTGGGGCACCTGGACCTCTTCAGCCTCCGCAAGAGAAGGTTGAGAGGTGACCTTGTGGCTGCCTATAAGTTCATCACGGGGGCACAGAAGGGAATTGGTGAGGTTTTACTCACCAAGGTGCCCCCGGGGGTTACAAGAAATAATGGCCACAAGCTAGCAGAGAGCAGATTTAGATTAGACATTAAGAAGAACTTCTTCACAGCTAGTGGCCAAGGTCTGGAATGGGCTCCCAAGGGAGGTGGTGCTCTCCCCTGACCTGGGTGTCTTCAAGAGGAGGTTAGATAGGCATCTAGCTGGGGTCATCTAAACCCAGTACTGTTTCCTGCCTATGCAGGGGGTCAGACTCAATGATCTATTGAGGTCCCTTCTGACCCTAACATCTATGAATCTATGAATCTATGTGGCCACAGAGAGCATATAAATAGTATTCAGAATCTTGAGTATCGGTTGTCATTAGTCTACATGAACCAATGTTATAATCTCATTCTGATTTTGACTTAATTTTGGAAGTACCTGCAAAACACCTAGTGGCTTCAGTAGGAGTTAAAATAATGAAAAGTTTGTAGGATCAAGGCCTGAATTTGTCATAACAACAATTAAGAGCCTGCTACTACAACACTTTAACTACATGAGCAATGTTTCCTCCTTTGGATCAATCCAACAAGTTTTAAAAGGGACTAAGTGAACAGTGATTTACTCAGGTGAGGCAAGGCTGAAGTATCTGATAGAAAATCAATTATATACATATTAGGGAACGGATTTAAAGATTTTGTGTAGGATGGTAAGAAAGTAAGGCTGGAAAGGATCTCTCAAAGTCAGCTAGTGCTGCCTCTTGGTAAAGGCAGATCATCCCTGACTAAACAGATTATTGAGGTCAACTCTCTGTCTAAGCTCTCTTGCAAATTTGCAGGAATGGAACCAGAGGTTGAGCATTGGGAATAGTGCACACAGATACTCTCCCAAAATTTCCACTTCTTATCCAACCAGTACAATACAAAAGGATGAAAATGCAGCACACAGAAGAAACATTTATTTGTTCTGTATCTCAGGACATGTTTACTCTCAAAGGATACAAATAATATTTTATCTCAATAGTGTATAATAAGAAATGAGAAATATTTTGGACTGGACCCAACACTCCAGGGTCATGACCTCATCATACAGCTCTTACTTACCCCTAGAAGCCAATGGGACAATTTATGTAAGCAAGGGTTGTGAGACTGAGTCATGGAGACTTAAGATTAATAAATTATGGAGAAATAAATAAAGTATACTGAAATTTTCATAGATTTGTTTTCCACGGCAATTTATTTTTAAATAAATACCCCTGTATAGCATTGCATTTGTAGAAAACTTTGGAGATTACATGATTCACATAGAAATTTGTGTCTTTAAAATATTTGCTAAACTAATGGTTCATTATATATAATGGTAAAATGCTGTATGTTACATATAGGTATTTTTCAAACTAGGAGACATGATATCTCCTGTATTTTGAGTAAAGGAGGGAACAAAACAAAAAGAAGGGGCAGCAAATTTTATAAGCAATGATTCACCATCTCTTACTGTCTCCTTGCGTGAGTGCAGAGGGGAAGATCTAAACAAGTTTGGAAAGGTGATTTTTTCAACACGGGCTCAAAGCCCTTCCAGCAGACAGGAAATGGACCTGCATGTCTCAGATGAACACCCAGCTGTTGGAGAGAAGAGGACCACCAGCACTTTCAGCTTTGCAAAACAATCTAGCCCTGCAAATTTTTTTCCAGTTGAAATTATTTTGCAATTTGGATCCAAATTTGCAAATAGTTTAGCGATGACTGAAACACATTCTTTGACAAATTTATTATTCCCTGGGGAAAAAAATACTCATCTCTGTTTAAAAGGTTGAGGGAAGAATACGAGGGAATTTCCAGCAGGAAAGCTCCCAGGAAGAAATGCTGTTAAGAGAAGCATTAATTCGCTCCTGATGGCTTGTTTTTGCCTCCTCCAAGATACTGTTGGAGCACAGCTGCAACTAGGCAACAAGCGGCAGCATGGTTTATAATTAACGCATCATGTCATACTGTGTAATAGAGCAATAAGGAAAAGGCTAATTCCTAGCACAGACCCTGAAAGCAACAGAACTTGGGGCACCTACAAAATGAGAAAATCAGGGGAAAATAGAAGAAACCTTCAAAAGACAGGCACTGAAATAATGAGATTGAATTAAGTCAAGTATTCCCTGGAAGGGCATTAAGATACATGTTGGATTTTGGGTTAACTAGAGAACTAGGGAAGAAAAACAGCTGGGAAGGTAGGATGGAAAGATAGAAGAATGTATGTCTACTCATTTGGGAGTTAGACAATGTTCTGGCAAAAATCACTTCATAGTACTTGACTTTAATCTGGTCTCTACATTTATAAAGGAAAATATCACAGAAGGCAAGGGGCAGAAAAACAAACCCTTTGAAATCAGGGTTTAACTTAACAGAACATTAAAAACCTATCACACCTCACTTAACAATTAGGCCACCAGGATATCAGCTTTAATCAAAATGAGGAAAGTGACAAAATTACAAAATTAGAATACATCCATGGGTGGGAGACGTGTGTGTGTATGTGTGAATATAAAGAGAAGCCCCAATAGGAACTAATGGGTTGATTCCTTCTAAAAATGAATTAATAGCTATGTGCTTAGCTATCTCATTATGGTGCTTTTTTAGACAAAGTCTCAAAATAGCTACACTTACTGTCTTTAAGAACAACAACAAGAACAAAATAGCCCCCATACAACCTGACACTGGGGGCAGAGTTGGCCTGGCATGGCCTATAAGGAAGGAAGGATGGCAAGCTGAGGAAAAGATTTCATAGACATTAGGGCTTAAAGGGACCTCGCAACATCATTGTGTCCAGCCCCATGCCCAAGGGCCAGGAAGTCAGCAGGGGTCAGATCACCCCAGCAACATAAGCATCCAGGTGTTTCTTGAAGGTATCCAGTGTAGGTACCTGTACCACTTCTGGGGGGAGTCTATTCCAGACTCTGGAGACTCGGATGGTAAAGAAGTTTTTCCTTATGTCCAGTCTAAAACAGTCTTCCAGCAGTTCGTGACCATTAGACCTTGTCTTCTCTTGGGGTGCCCTGGTGAACAGATGCTTTCCCAGATCCTGATGCAAACCCCTTATGTACTCATAGGCTGCCCTGAGCCTTCTGTTCTCCAGGCTGAAGAGTCCCACGTCCCTCAGCCTCTTCTCATAGATATGTGGGCAACGAGAAGGTATTTAACTAAGAAGTTTCTGAAAATATTCCCTCTCCTGAACTGAGTATGGACTCTCTATTGGGTCCAAAATCAAAGGGTCTGATTCCTGAATTTGAACTTCTATAAAAAAAAAAAGTTTTGTAACTTTGGATTTGGGTCTAAGATTTCAGCTACTGCACTATCCAGCAAAAATTCAAGGCTTTTACAACAACCATCCTTAAAACAGTTAGTGTCTGTTTCTGCCCTCAGTTACACAGGTTGAATGCCCATAGGTGTCAGTGGGTGCATCTACATGTGCCCCCTAGGCACAGTTCTTACTGCACTGTCATTTAGTACTTGCTTGAGGAAGCACTAAATGATGGCAGCGCATGGTTATTTATAATAGTTAAGTTACTGTAGTGATGTGCTATAGTGAGGTAGCTCATCACTACAGAAATGTACTTTTGGCATCATGGTTTGTGCCTGACAATGTTAGTGCTTTCTAGTTCTCTCTAGTTCTCTAGTTAACTCTGTAGTGACGAGCTACGTAGCATCTCATGTAGGTTCACCCAGTGAATAGTGGAGCTGTATAAGTAAGAGCAGCTGGGGTCATGGACACCCAATCTTCTCCATAAGAAGCAGTAGTGAACACACATGTGTTTGAAGATAGACTTTGACTGTAAGACTTTGTTTAGATTTGGAGGAATGGTGGAAAACCAAAACTAAGCACACAGCATATAGCCAAAAGTCCATCATTTATATCACCAAGCTGCATTAGTCATCAGTGCTTGAGGAGAAAGCAATACTTTTGTTCCAAACTGAGAAGAGTGGCAAATGTCAGTAACACACAAATCCTATGAGAATAGGAAACCTGAGAACCAGGACATCTTTGAAAAATCATCCAGAACAAATGCTATTCTTTGCTGTGTGCCAGGCACATACAGGATCTATTAAACAGAAATGATAACCTTGTGATGATTTTTACTTCTATAAATAAAGTTGGCTTCAGGTATCTCCAAGGTATTTTTATAGCTCATTTGCCAGAGAATCCAGTGATTATTTCCTAGACCTTGAGCTTAGGATGTAGTGAAAAGTACCTAAGAGACTGAAACCATTCAAAACTGAACACACGAACAATAGTGGTGCTTAAATGTATGACAAGTTGTTTGTGATTCAGCTCATTGGACAGCAAGTTATAATAGCACAGAGACAGGAAAGTTAAGTATAGGGTTTATCTGAGGAGAATTAGCCATAGTGATAACAGGGGGTGAGAACTTGGCAACAGCTGGTTCATGTGTTTCTAGAATACATTCTTCCCTTGCTTTTGCTGATGCAGAGGTTGAAGGTTAAAGACAGATGCAATAACTAGCAGGGAGCATTATGTGACATTTGCTATACATTTGCCATGCAAAATCTTTCAACAGCACATATAATAATACAAGAAGAGTTGCTAGTCCTGCATTTTCCTAACGGGTGTAGTATTCAGGACAAATTCCATAACTAGCTATCTAACTAGCTATTGATCCACTTCTATAAGCATTAATCCCTTACCAGCCATACCAGCCAACAGCAGTTACATGCACACTTTGCCACTCCTCAGAGGAATAACAAAGTGCTTCCCACAGTGTATTGCTCTAAGTTGCCCTGTGGCAGAACAACAGGATTCCTTTTTCAGAAGACAAAGCTGCCAACATTTCTGTGCTCATTTGTTATTGTCAGGGTAGTACTTGGCCTAGTACGTGAAAGGGCTTTTGGTTGTTGTAAAGTAGTATGGAAAACTTTAAATGCATTAAGCTGCTCAGTGGGTTTTATTCTTCTCTTGCTCTGTTTTGCATTAAAATAAATCTCTTTCCCCCCAAATCAAAAGTGCTACCCTAACCTATTTCTGTCAGGTGTAGGATTTAATTTCTATAGTGCATATACAGCCTTTGTTAATCAAAAGCAGATGTGTCCAGGGAAGGAGCAGAGTACTTTGAAAAACTTTAGCCACTGTATAAGGGTGGAAGCAGCAATAATAATTTCCAGTTCCAGATTAAACAGTGTGTCATAATTTTTACCCTGGAATAAACCAGGCATTTGAAGTTTAAAAGGTAACGCTAGCAAGTCATTTTATAGCCACACCTACAGACCTTATTCCAGCTACAGAGTTTTAGGAATGGTGCAGCTTTTACCTAGGACATGATAGTACCTATTTTATTCCATTGCCAGTGCAAATTTCTTCCATTCTCTTTGCAGCCGGCATACTCTCAATGGGCATATCTACGCAAGACATTTACTGCTATATGTATGGCATCCTTTCATCTGCAAGAGATGGTAGATATTGCAGCCTATGACATAGATGGTTTGCAGTGTCTGATATGACTGAATAGTCCAATCCAAGATTTGCATGATCTATGGCAGTGGTTGCAAATGTATGTGTCACAGTTGGGTGGTTCAGGAACTTGCATTTACTGCAGTTGCCTAATTAGCTCCACAGTAAATGTTGTGCATCTACATGTATTCCCCTATTCGGCTGGAATAAACTAATTTCTAATTTTTTACTTTGCAGCAGTGCATGTGTAGATGCTGCCCCAGGCAGGTGGGGCACCAGGGTGCTTCAGTGCAGGGGCTGCCTGCCAGCTAGCCCCACGATGAAGCACCCTCATGCCCCAGCCAGGCCTTCTGCAGCATGTGTTGCTGAGGAAAGCAGCCTGGGCTGGTAGGCTAACTCCCTGAGCCCCCTGCCAGCTGGGACTGCTCTGACCCAGTTCAATGTGCTATAGTCCCAGGCACATGAGTAAATGGTGCACCCAGTAGCAATAAACTCTGGTGCGATAAGCATTGGAGTTTATTGCATCACGTTAATATTCACATGTAGATGAACCCAATGAGTCTCTCCGTGTTTGTATCTATAAATTCCAGAATCCTCCCTTAGTTTGAAATCCTGCATAATCCCTAGTCTCAGTCTTAAATCCTTAAGGCTGGTGTTGGCAGATGAAGATGTTCTACCAAGCCCAACCACATGTGTTGTTATGTCTCCAATCACAGCAGCTATTAACAATCTAAAAAAACCTTCTTTGAGAAGAGAAGAATTTGTTATGAGCATACATTTTGACTTGCTGCGAATAGATCTATCACACATAATAGCAACAGTTCATGTGGAAATGTAACCAACAGGTAAGTGTGCATGCTATAGGTGCAGCTTTATGTCCAATGCACAAATGGTATTAGGCCCATAGACAGAGATTGGATTTTTACTTTAAACTTTAGCATTTCATATTTTCAGCTCTCATTGTGTTAGCCAAGAATGCAACTACCGCCTAAGCAGCTACCACATAAACAAAGTCTAGTCCTGAATTTAAACTGCTGTGGGTCTAAAATGTCTGGGACAAGCTTCCTTTCAACAGGCAAAGCATTTTCCTTTAAATTGCAGGTCCCTCTTTGTGCCTAAAACACCTAGGAAAAATGTCATTATCCCCTACATCCTTTTGGCTACAGAGAGTTAGCTCAAGCTCCAATCTTTAGAGTCACTGGTTCAAACCTAACATGTTGATTCATAGTGCGGTCATCATACCTACAGCAGCACTCTTACCACTAGTAGAGCCCAGTGGTGAGATAGATGGGGAGAAGTAATGGAACAGGTCATTAAAAAAGAACTCTTTATCCAGGATGGTGATTCCACGACCTCTCTGGGTAACCTGTTTCAGTGTTTTACTACCCTCCTCATGAGAAAGTTCTTCCTAATATCTTACCTAAACTTCCCTTGCTGTGACTTGAGACCACTGCTTCTTGTTTTTTCATCTGTCACCACTGACAACAGTCTAGCTCCATCCCCTTTGTAGCCCCCCTTCAGGTAATTAAAGGCTGCTATTAAATCTCCTCTCAGTCTCCTCATCTCTAGACTAAATAAGCCCAGTTCCCTCAGCCTCTCCTCACAAGTAATGTGCCCCAGCCCCCTCACCATTTTGTTGTCCTCTGCTGAACTCTCTCCAATTTGATCACATCCTTTTTAGTGGGGGCCCCAGAACTGGACGCAGTACTCCAGATGTGGCCTCACCAGTGCTGAATAGAGGGAATTAATCACATTCCTCGATCTGCTGGCAGTGCTCCTACAAATGCAGCCCAGTATTCTGTTAGTCTTCTTTGCAACAAGGACAAACTGTTGACTCATATTCAGCTTATTGTCTATTGTAACTCTCATGTCCTTTTCTGCTGACCTACTGCTTAGCTAGTCAGCCCCCAGTCTATACCAGTGCATGGGATTGTTCCACCCTAAGTGCAGGACTTTTGCTTTTGTCCATATGGAAGTTCATGAATGGGAATGTGCATTTCCCTGGGGACAAAAAGCAGCGAAACATATTTGTTCACTGCTACTTGTCCCCAGGGAACACCTCTGCATGCACGCTCTGGCACATGGTAAATTCTCCTGGCTGGCCCCAGCAGCCTTATCTGGAGTCCTGGGGGCCTCCTGGGGCTGCAGTGGTAGAGCCTGGATAGGAGCTAGAGTGTGGTTCTGGCTGATCACACACTGGTTTTGGGTGGCACGCACTGCAGCCATGTGTGCCATGCCACTTTTTTGCCACAGTTTTTCTTGACACCAGATCCCCCAGTGTAAAAAACAAACAAACCCTACTGCACTGCTAATTAGCAGCATGTCAAATGCATGCATGTGTGGCACGTGCAGTTTATGGAGCCACAGATGGGTTTGTGGCCCTGCAAATTGCATGTGCGCACTTGTGGGGATGCAGCCTATTACATTTCTTTTGGTCCAATCCTCCAACTTGTTAAGGTCTCTCTGAATCCTAGCCCTACCCTTCAAACATATCTACTACTCCCCCCAGCTTGATGCCAACTTCAAACTTGCATTAGGACACACATAATTTATCATTATGCTGCTTGGCTATTTACTGAAGCCCAGGTGTCCAACTTGTAGCACAACTGCTTTATTCATAACCTCTTTGGAAAGTGCAAATGACACAGGTACCTCTCAATACAGTTATTGCTTGGGAGAGCAATGCAGCTATATTAACATCTGGAAAAGATGTACAGAATCAGGGGAAGGAGGAACTTATTTTGCTTAGATTTTTAAGACCAGTGACCTACCTTGCCCTGATAGCAGATTCACCACTAATAGGAAGTGTACTGCTGGTAGATTACCACTGCCACTTTTCAGTCCCCCAAGAGCTTCCGACAAACTGGCTGGCTCCCTGCAGTGCTGAATTGCACTTCTCTGAGTAGCACTGCCTGCTAGTCAGTGGGAATTTAACAAAGTACAAGAACCAATAGTCTGGTCAAACCAAAGTAGGAGAGGAGAGTTTTTAAAATAGAGTATAGTCAGTGGGTGCCTGTGGCCTAATTTATTTTTGTAAAGAGAGAATTGATGTATCTCCTCCCCAGAATTCAGGTGAGAAACTGGAGGAGGATACCTTGAAAGTAAAGCCAGAGATTGAAGGAGACATCCTTTTTAGCATTAACAGTTCTACATTGCTTCAAGTGCCCAGCACTCAGTTTGAGAACAAGGCAAAATGATGTCCTGAGGCTTCAAGGCACTGCCTCTCCTTTGTTCAGATGTAGCCCATCATGCCTATATAGATTACTGTGCTCCCTGTGGGAAGACACCCTGGCATCCTAAGAATAACTTTTCTTCACATCATTGCCACCTCTAGCCATGCATTTGTATCACTAACTGACCTTTGTTGGCTCTGGCATCATTTAAAATGACAGTCGAGCCTACTTTTGAGTACCGTATACTTTATGCCAGATTCCAGATTCTCTCCCTGCCTAGTGGAATTACATTCTAACATATAAGACCATGCCTTTACAAATCAGATGTAAGTGTACATCTAAGTTCACCATCTTAAAGGTGGTTTAGGCAGTACCCTGCACTCTTGTTTTCTGTAGAATCCAATTTTTTTCATATACACAAAAAAATTGAATATTATCCAGATAAATATAATCATATTCCCATATGTTTTATGGCAACATTTTCATAAGCACTCAACAGCTCGATCCATAAAAGTATCAGAATGCTGAGTAATGCAGGGCCTAAGTTTTAGACCTCTAGCTGTCTATTGAAATTCAGTCCTGAGCATCTTGGTTCCATATACAATATATAGGGAAAGTTAGTCACCAAAGGGCTTGTATTTATGGGAAGGTCAGAAAGAGGTGCCTTTGTGATCAGAATGACCAACTCTGAGCCCTCATTTCGAGTTATGCGCTAAGAGCGCCTGTACACGAGCAGTGAGGCTGCTCCAATGCTCTGTAATTACAGCGTGTTGGAGCAGACTCGATTAATGAAGTCTGCTGGAGCATGGTAATTACCATGCTCTAGCAGACTCCAGTGTCTCATGTATCAGTGCTGTCCCTGTGCCAAAAAATGGTGGCGGGGGCACTAACTAAAGTATGTTTGATGAGCATTAGTTAAAGTGCCCCCACTGCCATTTTTCAGTGTGGGGATACTGATACACAAGACACCTTAAGTGGTTTAATTAGAGCGGCTCTTGGAGCACACATGTAAGCACTCTTAGGGTGTGAACAAGTGAACAAGCATTTGTGGGTTTAGGTTCAGGTGGCTTACAGAGATGTGCCAACAGGAATCTCCTGGGTGTGTCTTTATAAGCAGGGAAAGCTAGGGTTATAAAAGCCATCCGCACAGAGATGCACCCCAGAGATACAAAGAGGCATGTGCCCCCAGCAATTTCTGGGGTCATTTCTGTAAGCAGGGAAAGCTGGGCAAGAGTTCCTGGGGCCTGAGAGACCTAATCCTGGGTGGGAAGTCCTGGGGCGTGCAGGACAGGGCCTTCCAAGCCCCAGGATTGCCTGCTCAGGGTCGCTGACAGTATAGGTAGCTCTGGGCTGCCTGTGTTCCCCTGTCATAAAGCAATAAGACATCTTTTGTGAGAAAGTGAACGCAAAAGGTTTGGCAGCTGCAATATTTAATTAAACTGAGGGGCAGCAGTTCTGCATGTTACATTCTCTCTGCCTCCCCAAGGTTTCATTTTTGTTAAATCGAGCCTCAGTGGCTGCCCACCCCTCTCCCCGCCCCTCAATGTCAGAATTACCTGGTGCATCCAGGGTCTTTCCCCTACTCCCTCAATGTTAACTGAGAACATGTTTCCAAGTTCTGGAGCAGGCGATGTTACATAGGTTTTGTTTTATAAACACACTTAAAATTTGGCAGATTTAACATTTGATTAAAACAAGGCAAGTCTCTTCCTTGGGTGCCATTCTCCTGCACCCTGGTGTGTGCACCTGGTGGGAGTTGGGAAGAGAGAGGGGAAGAATGATGGTGTGGGTTATGGGAAGTGGTGTCCGTGGTGCGGGGCAGAGGAGTCAGGACTGGGGCACTCAAAGTCTTGTGGCCCTACTCATCTGGGGAGGGCTTCTAGTTCATGTGGGTGAGGAGCTACTCAGCCAGGGTTTTGGGGATCTGAACAGCCTGCTGCTATGCAGGGCTGGGGCACCAATATTTGTGGGGTGCAGGCATCTGGGTCACAAGCACACACACACACACACACACACACACACAAAAACTCACATACAGAACCAAAATGTCCAGGACACACATGGACAGAGAACCCACATTTATGTGTAGGACACACACACACATACACACACGGTGAATACAAGGTGCAGTGGATGGGCATGTATGGGACAACTGGCTCATGGCTCATGGCCATAATGAGCTCTTTCAGCATCTTATTGGCAATGCATAGGGGGTGCACGCGGGTGCACGTGCACCCTCTGAGATTGACAGTGCACCCCCTGAAACTGGTCACTGCTGTCACCTGCGGGTGGTCGCCGCTTGCCACCCCACCCTCACCGCCAACACTGCCGGCAGCATTTGCAAGCAGTTGCCAATTGCCACTGGCAGCCACTGACACTTCCAGTGGTGTCTGCGGGTGGTCGCTGATCACCGGTCAGCGCTCGCCAACTCCCCTCCCCACCGCCTCATGACCAACACCACTGTGGCCGCCTGCAGAAGCTCCCCGCTCACCATTGACATGCCCCCACCTCTGACACCATTGTTGCTGCCTGTGGGTGATCACCGTGCCCCCCCACCCTTGGAAGGCATGCGACATTCTTGCTGGCATGGTGCATGGGGGAAATGCAGGGTGCCTTAAAGACTCACTGTATACATAGATTCTTAGATTGTGAAGTTGCAAGATTATCGGGTCCAGCCTCCTGCACCAAGCAGGAAAGACAACTGGGGTCATGACCCCAGCAAGATGACTGTCCAGTCTCCTCTATACATATAGACATGTGCATATATAGATATGTATGCACATGTCTGCATGTGTATATATATCGGGTATCCAGGTTGTAGCCATATTGGTCTAAAGGCAAAAGGAATCAGAACTTGTGGCAGAAGTGATATCTTTTATTAAGCCAACTAGATTTTGGCAAAAAAAACCTTTAATTGCAAGCTTTTGGGTACAAACCCTTCTTCAGGCATAGGAGAAAAGATCATAAATGTTCTTCTGGGGATTCCAACTTTTCTCTGAGCCTAATCTGTACATAAAATGAACTGTTCCAAACAGGAGATTTTACCACACCTTCAACTTTCCTGTGAAATATGAGTTTTCATTTCTACCCAGGAGACCTTGTATATTCTTTTATCCTATGCCTGAAGAAGAGCGTTTGTGCCCAAAAGTTTGCAATTAAAGATTTTTTTTTACCAGAATCTAGTTGGTCTAATAAAAGATATCACCTCTGCCATGATTTCTGATTCCTGTGTAGATATATGTAATGGCAACCATCAACTGTGTGTGTGTGTACGTGTGTGCGCGCATGTGTGTGTATGCACCTTAAACTCGCTGGCTCAGGGGTGGATAAGCTCCTGTGCGTAAGAGGGTGCCATGCTCAGTGGCGATGTGTAGGGAGTTCAGGGGGGTGCACGTGCACCCCCTGAGAGCACTGTTGCACCCTCTGAAAGCCAGCGTTCCCTGCTTAGGTGACAATCAGGTGAGAGTGCCGCCCCCCCCGCTGCTGATCTAAATGGGGACACTTGGTGAAAAGCTCAGAAGTTAGAGTGCTTCTGCCTTGTCCTCTTGAACACCTGTACTTAGCCATTATGGTCAGGCTTGTCTTCATGCATTGTAACATTATCCCATTATGGCTGAATAAAAGCAGTAGGTATTAAAACAGAACTCAGTGCATATTATCACTAGGAAGCAGCAACCCAGACAGCAATTAGGGAGCTCAGTGATGATCAAGCCAGCTGAGAGGTAATTTAAAATAAGCTAATGGTTTTCTGTTTTCATATAAAGGTGAGAGCGTCAAAGAAGTAGAACCACCTATCTCTTATTAGTCTTCAGCCTAGACCCAACAATAAGCAAAGAAGATTTTGAGGCCCCGGCAGAATGAAAGTTGCATAGAGCTAGAACGTTATATAGAGAGATTGTAATAACTTTCCTTTCAAGCTGTACACGAAATGGGGCTCGTTGGTAGGGTATGTTTTTCAGCAGTGGGCCTGAGCTCAGCACAGAGGCAGGGGAGGCATGCCTTGAGGTTAAGGACCCCTTTCTTATGGGAGGTTCTTAACAGTGCATATACTGGGTCCTATAGGGTTTAAAAAACTTCTCGCTTGTAGGCAAATGCATATAAATAAGAGAAGCATTACTGCTTCTAGTGAAGACAGTGACAAAAAATTTAAAATAAATACAGTGTTATATAAATGATTATATATTTTATTGGACCAACCAATCAAAGATAGCACCTAAAAAACACTTGTCTCTTGTATGTTTCTTGGACTGTCACAGCTACAACTGCATCACATAAATGAGAATTCCTCACCCTTGCTATTTTTGAGAACTTGACCTATCTTGATTTTGACGTGAAGAAATAAGTGATCAACAGCTACAAAAGATTAGCAACCTGTGGTCCATGGAGCCTATGGTTTTGGCTTTGGCAGCATTCAACCATAGCTTTGGCAGCATTTGGCGGCAGGGGACTCTCCTTGTGCCATGTCATAGTCTGCTGCCTGCAGCTGTGGCAGAGGGGAGCTTTCACTAAGCCACTCTGCAGCTGAGTGGTGGGGAGAAATGGTGGTGGCAGCTAGGTCCTAATGTCTACCCATTTCTGTCCTGAGCTGGGTCATTCTGACCCCCACCTTAAAATGTTGTTAACCCCTGGCATATACCACTGGCACAAAAACTCATCCCAAATGAATATTTAGTGTTTTTTAAAGCAACTTTTAAAATATAGGGATCCTATTCTTTTTAAGTGAAGGAATGTGATCTTATTTATCTACAAGGACTTTACTTGCTAAGTTTTTCTTATGAGCAAGAGCTAAATTGTGAATGCCATGCAACCAAAGAGATGTATATTGCATTTACATGTGTGCAAGCTCCCCATATGTTTTTTTTTAAATTTATTTATGAATAGAGCCCTCTGTTGGGAAGGTGGGAGGTTAAAAGTTCACACCTCCGTCCCAAATGATCATGAGAAATGAATGCATTCAGGCCTGGATGGTAAATCACTTTAAATTTGAACTGAAAACCTGTGTTCTTAGAAAACAAACTGGTGAAGATCCTGAACCAGTAACAAAATAAGCTTAAAATAAAAATGCTGTAAACAATATATTATTTTAATTTGTAAAACTGAAAGTCAGCTCCTCCTTTGCTTACAGGCTAATCCCATATTCAAGCAGAATTCTCTGGGTCCCTGCTATTGCTGACGATAGCTCTAATGCTGTATGAGGGATGAAGGAAATATAGCTCCAAGTATAGTTTTTGGCGTTATAATCAACTGTTGCAAAAGAAACACAGAGCTATGCACCTGAGTTCTTGTTGTCAACCCAGTATTATATTAACAATAAATGTTAAATGTTTCTAAAAATATTTGAAATGGTATTTAAACATAAGCAACTGAGAGAGATTAAATCAACATGAATATATCAACAATGTGACACAAAGCAACAGAACACACATACTGATTTAAAGGGTGTTTTGGTACAATTCATATTTGTATTCCGTTCCACCTATATACCCCAAATAAGATTGAGGTCCTACTGTGTTAGGAGGTATAAACTCCCTGAGATAAGAACTAATAATCCAGCCAGACAAAATATTACTATCTCATTTTATAGATATGAAACAAAGGCAAAGAAATTAAAAGTCAGGGTTGTATACTCTGGCATCACTAAACCTCTGATGGTGGATGGGTAAGACAGGAGATAGATCACTCCAGATGTACGCTGTTCATATGTTCTCCTTCTAAAGCAGCAGTGCTCAAGGTTTTGGCCTCACAGGCCAGGTTAATGATGCAGGGTCAATCTGTGGGTTGGATCAAACTCCATGTTGTCCCTGCACAATGGCCCCACCTGGCCCCATGCACCAGGATCAGGCTCTGTGCCACCCTATGTGTCTGATCTAACGCGTAAGGCCATGGCCTGCTGGGCTCCTTATCTGTCCTTGGGGAGCTCCGTGGACCAGATGACATGGTACTGGGGGCTGGATGTGGCTTGCAGGCTGGGAATGAAGCACCCCTGCTCTGAAGCATCAACTACTGCCACTGTTGGAGACAGGATGCTGGGCTCAATGGAGACCAATTACCTGACCCAGTTTGACACTGCTTTGACCGATCACTTTCTCCCCACCCTAGTGTCAAAACCTCTTGTAATGTTTGATGGTAACACAGGATTACTTTTGAATAGCACTTCCTGATGCAGAAGGAATTAAATGCATTTGCTATTAAATCATGGAAGTTTCAGGAATATCCTAGGGCATGTGGAATCAGAAAAAATATATGCCTTAAACTTTGACTATTTTAGTTATAAGATGACATAACCGCTTTGTGGAGAATTGCTGGCTCTGTATAGTAGAACAGATAAGAGAAAGTGTTTGTTCTTTGTAACTCCTCTGCAACTGCTTCGCTCACCGCGGCCTTGAAGATAGCAAAAAGTATGTACAACTCTGATTTGCAGGTGCAAGAAGGAGGTTTGTGAACTAACCTCGCCTCCCCCATTAGTTCCCATCCTGATTACAGCAAAGAAATAATGAAGTAATGTTATAGCCGCTTTTCATGCTAATTTCACTATATGATCACGTGAGTTGTAAGCAACTGTTAAAAAGTATATAAGCCTCCTGATTTTGCTCTTGGGGGGGGACCCCTTCCAAGTGCTTGGGAGATCCATGTCACTTTGGAGTCCCCCCTACAGCTGTAGTTTCTTTTGAATAAAAGCTTCTGCTGACCTGACCCAAAAGTATGCTGCGTGTGTTTCCACGACAATTCCTGGTGCCGTGACTCGGATCCAGAACACAGGCTGAGAAAGGAGGACCGCAGACTGCCCCCCCCGAACCCCGAGGTGCCAAACTTGAGAGGTAAGAGACCTAATTCAAAATCTCTATTGGGGTTTCGGAGGAGGACTGCCTGTAGGCTCCCAACTTGGCCGTGGTAACTGGATCTGAACCTTGTTAAAACAGGTCAGTCTGAACCTTACTGCCGGCTAAAATTTTCTGTCTGGTAAAGGATCCCATTTTGTGTCTGGTAACGTACGTTTTATTTAGGGAGAAACTGTATGAAGCACCTTCATCCTACAGCACATCGGGCTTGTCGTTAATTAACTAAGGCGGTGTGGGGGAGGAGGTCTGGCTGACTGAATGAATGTGCATGTGTGTGTATTTAGAAATATGAGCCACTGACCAGGTCTGAGACTACGGTTGGGTTCAGCCGCCCCAATTCTGCCTGACAGGGCAGTTTTGAAAGCAAGGGGGCCCAACTGGAACCTCGTGACCCAGTGGACAGGGCTTCCCAGTGATTGAATAAATGTGTGTGTGTGCATTTAGAAAAATGAGCCACTGACCAGGTCTGGGACTAAGGCTGGGTCTAGCCGCCCCGATTCTGCCTAAAAAAGGTAGCGTCGAAAGCAAGGGGGCCCAGCTGAAACCTCGTGACCCAGTGGACAGGGCGTCTGAGTGATTTTGTCTTTTCCAAACCCCTTGTCCCAGTAGCTTCTGCCGAGAGCAGGAGTGAAAGGATTCCTCTTGTGTTTCCCATTCCCATTTCCATTTTATGAGCCGGTGTCGGGTCAGAAGCCTTTTGTCTGGGCAGTGAAAAACTGCGGGGCAAGGCACTGAGCGGCCCGGACATCCTAAATAAGCCTCTCCTACGTCTCCCTGTGTGACTGAAAATGGGAACGAGTCAGTCTAAACAAGTTCCCGTCCCCCCTAAGGGGACTCCGGCGTACTTTATGTACACACACTATTCTCCCGAGGCTTGCAAGTACCTGGATAAGTGGAACTGGTATACTAGGGATGATCCTGTGAAGCATTTTCCACAAGAAGGAACATTTGATCAGGATAAAATAGTGCACTTAAGAGGGGCTTTAGAGTCCCGTGGATCCAAAACACCACAAAACCAGTGGGACGCGTTCTTTTATTGGTATGATGAAATGTCCAAAAGGCGGACAGAATCTCAAACTAGGAGCCTAAAAGACTCTCAAGAAAAATTAAAACAGCAGTTACAAGCTGTTCGGGAGAAATTGGCTGCTCCCCCAAATTACACGCCGGCCACCGCTCCGATGTATCCAGCATTGCCCGGGGCGCCCCCACCACCGGAGCCAGCAGAGGATATCCTTGACCTTTGTTCGAACCCTGCTCTCCTGGGACTCCCACATCAGCAACAACCGGTTCAACATCAGGCTGCAGCCCAGGCTAGTAACTCATTAGCTGAAGCTCCTTCAGTAAATCCATCCACGGAGCTTAATAGTCTGGACTCATCCACCATATCTGCCACTCAATCATCACCAGTGTGGCAATTTACTCCTGGGTCACAACCCACCACAGGTGTATTTAGAAGAATGGGAATAGGCATGGAAAGATCTCCCATCAATCTTAGATCCCGAGCTGCACAAGTTTACCCCCTAAGACAAATGCCAGGCATTGGCACCGATGGACAAAATATAGTAACCGTGCATGCACCCTGGACTCCAGGTGATCTCTACAATTTAACTCAAAAATTCCCCAAAATCAGGGAAGACCCAGAAAAATTTCAGGAAGAATTGCAGACTGTTATAAATTGTTATAATCCAACATGGGCTGACATTAATCAGCTCATGCGATCGATTTTGCCCAAGGAAACTATGCTACGTCTGTATGCTGCCTGTACTTGGCCAGATCAAAACCCAGGGATTGGCCAAGACTTTATTGACAAGAGAAATGCTTTGGTTCAGGCAGTTCTCACAATTTGCCCAAAAAAGGCAGACTGGACCAAAATAAATACCTGTAAACAAAACAAAAATGAACACCCCAGTGACTATTTGGAACGCCTCAAACAGGCATTTGAACGATACTCAGGAATGGATAACCCAGTCGGAAATGCTAAACAAGCAATAGTGGCAGCATTCATCCAGGGACTTAACCCTAAAATTGCTGAGAAAATTCAAACAGTAATTATTGGCTGGGAAACTAAAGATTTGACTGAAGTCCTTGCTGCGGCTAACCATTTTCATAACAAATTGGAACGGTCTAAAGACAATGCCGAGTTTAAGTTAATGGCCTTACAGATTTCTCAGTTGCAGGGTCCAGGTAGAGGAAGGGGACGAGGACGGGGAAGGGGAGGCCCGGGTAGATTCAGGGGAAGAGATAGATCCTTGAGCCCACAAAACCCAGGCTATGGGAACCAATGTCATTATTGCAAGCAAGAAGGACATTGGAAATCAGAATGCCCCAAGCGCCCCGGCCAAGGACCCAGACCCCAGTCCCTGCCCCCACCTCCACTTCCTGTCAATTTTCCCAGTGTTGAATAGGACAGCCTGAGGGACAGTGACATCATCGCTCCTTTGCTTGCTACTGACCAATCTGGTCCGTTTGTTGAATGCCTTATTTCTGGTAAACCTGTCTCCTGTCTTGTCGACACCGGAGCATCCCGCTCCACGCTAAAGGCTGCTGAGTTTCCTTTTCTACCTTATTCTCCTGAAACTATAAATGCTGTCGGTATAGGCGGACAACCTATCCCACATCCCGTCTCTGAACCTGTCTCCATCTCTATTGGCCCTTTGTCTGAAAATCATGCCTTTCTTCTTAGCCCCTGTGCACCTGTCAACCTTCTTGGTAAGGATTTGTTGTGTAAACTGGGATGCGTGATTTATTGTAGCCCAGATGGTGTTTACCTTGAGGTACCAGAACATAGGGAAACTGAGCTTGTGGCTTTGCTAACCCAGGAGTACTCTGAACCTGACACTTCCTACTTGCAAGAGGAACTGTTGGCACGAGTACCTCCACAGCTGTGGTCCACCCATGCAAATGAAGTGGGGCACATGCTGAGTGCTGAACCAGTGCGTATCATCTTGAACCCTGCCAAGCCA
>NW_005842476.1:602549-607694 GCF_000455745.1 Alligator sinensis | reverse complement strand
TTTCTGGTGCTGGTTATGTTTGTTGTTAAAATTCTTTGTCCCTCCTGTATCTAAAAATGGCACTGATATCCTTATATATCACACTTGGGTATCTCAGTATCACCCAAGGGGGGTGGGAGAAAAATTTGTACTTGCAGATCTCCCGTACGGTGGCTCAAGCTGGAAATAAAAGTGACTGCTGGATATGCTCTCACAGCCCAGCGCACCTACAACAAGGAATCCCAATGATCGGAGTACCAATATCCCTCCGGCAATGGGGAACAATAAACGGCGGCTTCGTTAGACACTACTCGTTAGCTGCCCATCGGTCCGCTCCTAAAGAATGGAGGGCCGCCCCTGCTAACTGGATAATCTCCCCAAGAGTAGAGGCGCCTTTCTGTTACAGATCCAACAACACCGGAGCTTATAATAAAGCCACACCTGTAGGACACTACCCTCATTGCCTAACTACTCTAGATTATAGCCCCAATAGCACCAGTGGAATCCTGTTGGGTAATGTACCCTCTCTCAATTGTACAGGATTCATGGTCTACAACTTTTCTAAGGAACCTCATGTTGCTCTCATTGCAAACAGATCGGAATTTTACATTGACTCCAATTTTACTTCTTGTAATATATCTCGGTCCAGCAGGATAACAGCTGAACGTGGTCCGTCCTATACGATGCATATTAATCGAAAGTGCCGGATATGGCACAACACCTGTCGAGATTTGAGTACCCTTTCTGCCCCAGGCCTTTACTGGCTCTGCGGAAACAGGGCTCATAAAATCTTGCCCTGGAATTGGGTGGGGGCATGCACTCTTGGACGTGTTATCCCTGGTTTTGAAATGCATAGTACAATATATCTGGAACAAGTAAAAAATTTCAACCATCACATGAAAAGGGCGGTTAACCCCTTAGCTACCAGAAACACAGGGTTCCATCAATTTGTGAGAACCTTCATACCGTGGCTTGGAGTAAGAGAATTGGAACTAGCCATAATTAACATTTCAGCCACAATGGAAGCTATGGGAAATGCCACTGCGGATGCAATTCAGGCTCTGCAAGAAGAGATCTCCCAGATCTCACAAGTAACTATACAACACCGCGTAGCCCTAGATTACCTATTGGTATCCCAGGGAGGAGTATGTGCCTTAGTAAACTCCACCTGTTGTGTCTATGTCAATCAGGACATGCGAATTGAAACTGACATTCGTAAAATCCGAAGTCAGTTAAGGGTCTTACATCAAGTGGCCTCAGAAAATACTGACTGGGGTCTAAAAGAAATGTGGTCTTGGCTAACCTCCTGGCTCCCAGATTCCGGGGCCCTTGGCAAGAAAATCCTGTATGGAATATTGTTTGTCTTGATAGTTCTGATAATGTTTTATGTCTTAGTGCAACTGATCCTCTGCTGCGTGAAAGCCAGCAGGAGAAGCTTTAGCAAGGCAAGAAAACCCACAGCAGAGTCTAAAATAATGGTGTTACAAAAGTGTGAGCAGATTAAAAGAAAACATGAAAGGCTGCATGATAAAATAGAGGGGCTCATAAAAATAAAAATTTAAGGGTAAAGTGAGACTAAATAGTCTCAAAGGGGGGGAACTGTGGAATCAGAAAAAATATATGCCTTAAACTTTGACTATTTTAGTTATAAGATGACATAACCGCTTTGTGGAGAATTGCTGGCTCTGTATAGTAGAACAGATAAGAGAAAGTGTTTGTTCTTTGTAACTCCTCTGCAACTGCTTCGCTCACCGCGGCCTTGAAGATAGCAAAAAGTATGTACAACTCTGATTTGCAGGTGCAAGAAGGAGGTTTGTGAACTAACCTCGCCTCCCCCATTAGTTCCCATCCTGATTACAGCAAAGAAATAATGAAGTAATGTTATAGCCGCTTTTCATGCTAATTTCACTATATGATCACGTGAGTTGTAAGCAACTGTTAAAAAGTATATAAGCCTCCTGATTTTGCTCTTGGGGGGGGACCCCTTCCAAGTGCTTGGGAGATCCATGTCACTTTGGAGTCCCCCCTACAGCTGTAGTTTCTTTTAAATAAAAGCTTCTGCTGACCTGACCCAAAAGTACTCTGCGTGTGTTTCCACGACAGGCAGAAGTTGGCAACATCGCCAGATCTGGCTCATGGAACCATTGGAATAGACCCATGGATGTGGGGCTTTGAAGGCATTCAGTGATGAAGGGTCTTTGTGGGTGCTCTCCCCTACCACAACAGAGACAAGTGATGGTGGTAACTAGGTCCTTCTACGTATGTGCTCAACTTGATATTTCCCTTACCTGTGGTGCTTGGATGTTCCTCAATGTGCCTATTACCAATGCTATCCTCACACTGGTGACTGTAGGCTTTAAATTATGTAGAGGACCTTGTTGTGGCCTTTTCCCTGCATGATAATTTCACATGACAAGAAGACATCATCTTTTTCCTGTGTCTATAGAATATTTAAACATCATACAAACTGTTATCTAGGCTTCCTTAAAGGCAAACTTGCTCCTGATCCATATTCAGCTTTAAATTGCTATACTCCATAAAGCGAACATGCTTTCAGAATGAGGTGGAGTCTACACAGCTATGTTCTTTGTTAGGATACTAGAATTGTCCATGAAACATATCACTTTCCTATAAGAATATAAGCCAGCTAAGAATGTTGAATGAGCAACATACTTGGGCACTTAAAGTGGCTGCGTCTACACATGCACTTTACTGTGGAATAGACTAATTAGCTGCAGAGTAAAGTTTCACTGTTTACACGTACAATGGCATTAGGCTGCAGTAAACTAATTTACACCACAGTAAGATAGTACTATCGGGGACAACACTGATGCCAGGGCAATTTACTGCAATTAAATGCATATGTAGATGCTGACTGTGGGCATAAATTGAGCCTGGTCAGTCCAGCCAGTTGGGCCCAGACTCCTGCCTGCTGCATAGCCACATGTCTCTGCACTTTCAGCACCTTTGTGCCTCAGCCAACTGCTCCGCCTCCCAATGCTGCCACCTGGAGCCTAGGGCTGAGCAGCCCTGGTGTAGACTGTTCTGCCTGTGTTCAAACTGCTGCTGTCCTGGGTGCATGTGTAGCCACTGTGCCTGGCAGTAGTTTACTCTGGCTCAAAGTGCTCTGGAAAACTGCTTTGCATTAATTTCACTTGTGGAAGTACCCAGTGGGCATGTCTACATGTGCAATTAATGCAATTGAATAAACTCTGGAGCTTATTTGCTCTGGAGTTTTTTGCTCCTGGGCATAATGTTTGAATGTGCACCTGGTTGCAATTAATTCGAGAGCAATCAGCTTGGGAGTTTATTCATGTACAGCACCTGGAGCCTGGTTGGAGCAGCCCTAGCTGGCAGAAAGTCCCAGGAGTAGGCTTGTCAGTCCCAGGCTGCTCTGACCCAGCTCAGTGTGGTGCAGAGCCTCTGGGTGGGGCACAAGGATGCTTCAGTGTGGGGCTAGCTGGAAGGCAGCCCCTGCACCTAAGTACCTTCATGCCCCAGCCAGCTGGGTCACTGTCTACATTTGCATTGCTCTGCATGAAAAGCTCTGCAGTGGGGTAGTACTTGCATTTACAAGTACTAACCTGCTGCAGAGTTTAGTAATTTTGTGCACCTTAATAGGGGCACACATGTAGACTCTGAGACATTGACTTTGCAGCTAATTAGTCAGCTCTGCAGTAAACATTTCATGTAAACATTTTGTGTGTGCTTGAAGAGACTCAGTGTACCAAGTTAAGTTCAGACAGAAGTTCTTATAGTACCCCCTACTATTAGAGTAGTCATGGTACCAAGATTTTGGCTCTTGTAAAGTTCTCTCCCCTATGAAAAGTCACAAAGAGAAGAGTCATCTGACTATAAGCGAACTTGTGAGGCAGTCTAACCAGTATGTCCATGTTTTTACAGGTTTTTCTAAGATTTGCATTATAGTCAAGCTAGATAATGTCATAAAATCAATTGCCTTCAATTTGCAAGAGAACAAACATTGAAGTGAATTGAAATTCAAGAGCTATACTCCATGAAAAATGTCTAATTTTGAGGGTTTAAAAAACTCCATTGAACTCTTCTTGAAACATAAAGGGAAAATGCCAGTTTAGTCTTAGCCATCATTGTTAGAGGCCTACTTAATACATTTTGTATCTCCAAAACAAATATAATAGCCTCGCAGGATAAATATTTTATACACTGTGGAAAACACTAAGTGCTGGAGAAAAATGCTGTGAGGGCATGAGAAGGATGCAGACTGGCTGTAGTCCAGCTCCCCATTTGTAGCTTATTGCTGTAAAATTTCCATATACTTCCCCTGAGTACAATGAAAAACTGTGTAAAGCGATATTTCTGGCTTTGAATGAACGAACAGCACCAGGGAATTCTTACAGTAAAATGGAAGAAGGGCAGCTCATAAAGTTCAGCTACTTTTTCCTTGGAAAAATGGCCGCATTAAAAATACTGATAGAGCTACATAATATTTTTTGGGCATATTTAAACATTGGTCACAGACATTAGGCAATTTCACTAAACGTGGGCCTGGGGATTGGCAAGCACAAACATGCTTCAGACATTACTGAAGCTTTTAAAACGTATAGTATCTGAGGAGGAGTCTTCCACAGACCTGCAGTTTAAGCTAAGGATTTACCAAATATCAATAAAGATACTGCTTGACATATTCATGGTAAGAATGTGTGAGCAAGTTGCTTGTCATAAAAAGTGCATGGGATCTTTGGAAATGGGGGCAGACTGGAGTAGCTTAAGTAAAGGCAAAAACAAAACACTTAGAAAGAAGGATGAAAAAGCTTTTCTATAAGTTATTTACAGTAACCTCCATATAAAGCCACATATTATTAGGCTCTGAATGCACAAGAGCCCCATGGGTACAGGGGTCACTGGTCTGAGTCTCTTTGCAAGGTCAGGGCACTGATACTTTAGAAATACATATTTGTTACGTGTTAAACACCAGCAATTGGCTCAGGAAAAAAGAATTACCCTAATAATCCTACCACTTAAGGCCTAGACCTGCAAAGATTGCTTACATTTTTATTTTAAATTTGATTTAAGCAAAGATTGCTCAAATTTACATGGTGAATATATAATAGTGTTAATGCAATTACTCATATGCACATGTAGCACACACTAGTTTGCAGCAAACCTTTTAAAGTCAGTACTTTCCTA
>NW_005842476.1:535617-602518 GCF_000455745.1 Alligator sinensis | reverse complement strand
TCCCTAGCCTGACTTGGATTTTGTTTCCCTTGTATCAATGATCCATGTTTGAAACTATTGTTTTCTATGTTCACAGCATACAGGTAATAATAATAATAAAAGTTATATAACCACTTAACACTATGGTATAATACTGACTGTCTAACATCTAAGCAGGCTGTACCAGCAGGGACCAAACTAGTGCGAGCCTTGGGCCCCTGGGGACAGCCCCCCACTCCACCATGCACACAGGCATCCCCATTTCAGCTTCATGGCCAAGGGCCCCTCTGCTGCACTATGCCACAGGCTTCTCCATGCTGTGTGCTGCAACGCCCCACTCTCTGCAGGATGGGCAGGCAGCAAAAGCTGGAGGGAGAGAGGGGGAGCTTAAAGTCCTCCTAGCTGCTGCTGCAGCAGGAGCTGGGATGAGAGTGGGGGGGTAGCGGGCAGAGTTTAACCCCTTGTGAGCCACTGGGGAGCTGCAGGCTGCCAGTTAGACAATCCTAGTGCAATACAATGCTGGAACTATTCTGATACTTCCATAATGTTTGCTGAGAACCATATTCTAGGACACTTTTCAATTTCATTTTTTAAGAGTATACATCTATTCTTTGGTGCAGCCAAAACCTCCCACCACCAAACCTGCTAAAGGTCCATGTCTGTGGGGCAGATTAAATGGCTTGGTGGGCTAGATCCAGCTCATGAGCCATAGGTTGCCAACCCCCCGAGCTAATTTACTAAACTGAGTTAGGTGGTTGTGTCTCCCTATAGAAGCATATAAACAGCTCCATTGAAAATGGAGACAAACATACAAGAGACACATATACTACTGCTGTTGCTGTTGACCCAAACAATTTGTCATAATTTTAGACATGAAAAGTGGTCAAGCATCTATCATTGGTGGGACATTTTCACCAGTGGATGGGAAAGGAGGTTGATCCACTATTGTCAAAATTACTGGAATGGCAATATGTTGTTCTTTACTTTCTATGTAGTCTGTTTGGTTTTCACAATTTCAAAATAAATGAAATATGGTTTTTTCATCTTGGTCCTAACCATAAAGACTATTTGAACATCTCCAATATTAAACCCAGGAAATTGATGAAGGGCTTTATAAGTAAAGTTATGAGAGTTGGGTATGATGCAACATGTAAGGAAAAACCAATGGCAGGACTTGGGAGGAAGAAGGGAGGAGGGAAAGGTAATATTTTAGAGCGATAAGCCAAAAAGATGATTTCAACAATAGCATTTTGAATGCTCGTTAGAAGGGCAAGTTTCAGGGTGGTGAATACATGTTTGCACTTCAAAATATGTATTATTTATTGTAGTGTCTGTAGTAATATTTTCAGTGTGTGGGGAGGGAAACTATTGTCATATTCTCCTGTCTTGCTATTTGTTCATATGTATTTTGTACAGATAAAAATGAAGAGAGAAGGTATTATATATATATATATGATTAGAATTGAAGACAGAAGACATTATATAGATATTATATAGATTATATATATATATATATAATATTTATAGATTATATATAAAAATACCTTCTGTCTTCATTTCTGATCTTATATATATATATATATATCTTTATAGATATATATAAAAGATATATATATAAAAGATCTGGACCGTTTTTCTGTGTGTTAATGTTAGCAATGAATATGCATCTACCAAGAGACATTCTTGGCAATAGGAATCAATTTGTTGCCCTGTGGGGTCAGGCCAACTCTCAGGATCTCAATATTGTGCTGTTAGACAGGAGGGTGTGACGCAATTGCACATATACAAACACACAAATCAATTAGGTGTATACACACACACACACACACACACACACACACTCAGGCACATACACATCCAAACCAGCCTAGGCACATGCATACCTATCACCAATTCAAGCACATATACTATACACCGCAAAAGTTAGACAAAAATCAATTGTCCATACCCGCACACTCAATACACATACACAGATCACTAATTCGTATATCATGCACAAAATGACATATATATACACACACACAAGTTCACACACATACACACAGGTAAGTTCCTAACTTGGATGGTACAGTGTGTATGTGTGTGCTTGGGGTACCTGGGATACTTGGGGGAGGGTTAAAGTGAGAGAAAGAGAGAGTTAAAGTTGCCAGAACCAGGATTAGAACCAGTGGACTATATAGAAGCTGGCTGAGGAACTGAGGCTTGGGGTTACTTAAGGTAGACTGGGGCTGGAAGCTGAGGCAGACATTTGAGATTTGGGGGGGGTGCCAATAAGTGGTGTCAAAAAGAGAGAGAGGCAGAAACCTGGGAGCTTGGGGCTGGAAACTGAGGCTGGCAGCTTAGAGTTTGGGAGGGGGGAGGCGGGGCAGATAAGTGGTGGCAAGGAGGAAACAGTCAGGAAACAGACAAAATCCCAACTCGGGGTTTCAAAATAACAGGTTTATTAAACAGATAACACACTACACAGCCCCATGAATTTTTTGGTTGAAGTTATTGGTACACACGCACATGCACGCACAATGGCAGCAGGAGAAAGAGACTCGGTGGATGGGTTGGAGTCCAGGTAGGGAAGAGAAGCAGAGTCCAAGTCCTTGGTTGAAGAGGGGGTGGGGATGATATCTACCTATCCAGGCTGGAAAGGGGTCCTTGTCCAGTAGGTGTTGTCCAGAGAGGTGTTGCTGGCAGGGCCTCTGGGTGGATCGGTGGTGTGGCATGGTGCTAGTCCAGATGGAGAGGGCATCCCAAGGAGTCAGTCTTCACTACCCCTTTTTATGGGGCAGACTACCTCTGATCTCCTATGGGGTGGGCCTGTCCAGGCAATGTCAGTCCTGTTCCAGAGGGCTCCAGCTGTTCTTACTGAACATGTGCAGTTTGGCACAATGGTGGATTGCCTCATCTTTTGTTTCTTGAATGCTGCGGGTGGTTCCAAGGGCTAGGTTGTTGGTTCAGGTATTGGTGTTGATCATTCAGAGGGAGCTATTTTTAGACCGACTGCCATTGTCTCTCATCCCCATTCGTTCAAGAACCAAGTTACATAGGAGGGGTAGTATGAATCATAGGTTACATAACTGGGCACGGGGATAAGATGGAGGCTTGACATTACAAGATCGAAACTTGACATGACTTATGCTAACTTACATATATAGGCCTAAAACAGTAATCACACAATATAAAAGTAGTAAAAAAATCAATACAAACATAATACGTATCACTTATAAAACAGTGGATATCTATATCAAAATAGCAGGGCACTTAGTTGCAAAGAGGGGAGAAAAAAATGAAACTTACTACCTAAAATAAAATGTTAAAGCTTATCCTACATCTTAGCTTACTTATACTTATCTATAGGGAATAGAGAGGGAGACACAAAGTCAGAAATGGTTGGGGAAGGAGAGGGTATGCATTTTAAAATAAATAATTAAAAAAAAAACCTGGGGGTTTTCCTAAAATTCAAAGTACTCAGTTCAAAATACTTAGGCATATGCTTAAGTACTTTGTCAAATCAGACTTAATAATCCATTTAGGTCATCTGTGAAAAAGAAAAGTGTGTGTGGTTGAAATAAAAAGCGTTGTACCTACTAGTTAAATATCTCAAACTGTAGTTAAATCAGTTAAATTTCTTATTCTCATAAGGCAAGGTTCTTTGAGTAGATGTGATATCTTTTATTAGACCAATTGAATAGTTGGAAAAAAGTTCTTGGCAAGCTTTTGGTAACAGTCACCCTTCTTCAGGCACAGGGAGTCTCTGCTGTTCAGTCGCTGTGAATGGCAGGGCAGCAGGGCAGGGAACCCGAGTCTGCAGTGGACAGTGCACCTCTGCACCCTCTCTGTGCACAGATCTGGGGGGCATGTGCCTCCCCCTGCTCTCCTGGGAGTGCAAGCAGTGGCAGGGAGATGGACACCCCCCACCCACTGGACAAGCTGCTTGTGACCCCATCCTGCTCCCCTCCTGGACCCTGTGGCTGCACATGGCCCCAGGCTTCAAGTCTCATGCACTGGCCAACTAGGTAGCAGGCCCAGCCCTGCTCAACTCCCTCCCTCCCTCCCTATGGGGGTCTTAACTCCCCTTCCCCCTGCCAGACTTACCTGTGGAAGCTGCTCTCCAGGTTGCCTGGTGGCCAAGTGCACGTACATGCACATGGTGCCCCATGTCTGACTATCCTCCTCCCATTCCCTCCAGCCCCTTGCAGGCTGGGTCTCTGTCAGCCTGCAGAGAGCTGTTTGCAAAAGTGCAAAATTGGTATGTTTCTCCGTTAAGATGCGAAACCTGCATTTTTCTCTGGTAAAAGGGGAAATCTGTGTTTTCCTCCTTTTGTCTGTGTGAAACAGAAAACCTGGATCCCTTCTAATAAGGGATGGCCAGAATAAGGTGTCTGGCTTCTGCATGAGCAAATTCTTTGGGGGGGGGGGGGGGTGTTGTTAACCAGTATTTCATAGGGTTCCAGAGTAGAGAAGCCAAAGGTATTTTTTCTCACTCAGAAACCTGTATAGTTTTCTAAAGAAGAATCATTGTATGATCTGGAAAATGTTCCTCACTCTTCCTAACCAGGGCTTTGGATGAACTGAAGCGGGCCCCCACAGAACCTCTCTTAGAGATGAACTACTGTAACAAAAGGTTTTTGAGGGGGGTTTATCTGTTGTCACCCAACAGTATTTCCTACTGTAGAACCTGGATCATTTGTATCAGGGTGCATCACAAACCACTGAATTTTCAACTGGTCACCAAATTTAGCTGCAGCTTTTACTTATAAGGATGTTGCTTCTCCAACCAGCTGAAGCTAATCAGCAGATCTGCACAGCTGAACGGAGCACTTCAATGGTCCAACAAAGCCACTTCCAACTCTTAATGCTCCATGATATTTTACGAATCCTCATCCTCGCAGAACATTTAGGAACCTAACCCTGCAAAGTACGTGGGTTGTAGTATGAGGAGTTTTAGTGTATGTTCAAGGTGCTTGTTACCTTGGAATAAGGATGCCAGAAGAGATTCTGATAATGCACAAATACTCCCTTTCCTTTTTCTTTTCCAGAGATTCTTGCCCCAATTTTAAATTAATGTGAACACAAACACGTTTTAACTTCCAAATGGTTTCAGCTTTTCACCATTATTATAAGCTTCTACATCTTAAACTTGTATATCACCCTGATGTTTAAGTACCTTGAGGAATCAAAGGTTGAGAGGTTTTTGCATCACAGTGTCTAGAGACTTATATATGCAAAAGATATCTGATAGTGGGGGGATTCTGCAGGCTTGCAGACACAGACATAACAAGATCCAATGTCTGGAAGCTGAGGTTAGACAAATTCAGTCTTGAAATAAGACACAGTTTACTAGCAGTAAAGATAATTAAACATTGGAACAACTTACTAAAAAAGGAGGTGTGAAGTCACTATTCCTGCGAGCCTTTAAATGAAAATTAGGAATTCAGTTTCTGGGGAAAAGCCACTGTATATATTGGAGGTCTTACTAGATGGTCATGGTTTTCACAGTTGCACATATTCTTCAGTTTATGCAGGTACTTAAATACCCGATGGAATGAGGATCTGAAATAATCAGTGGAAGCACTTAATTACTACAAGAAGAGTTCTTGTCCTGGTAAAAATAATCCACACAAGATCTCAAAGAAAAGGCCATTCTTTTAGAAGATATGTTACAATTATACAGAAAAACATTACCAAATTTTGGATAGCTGTCCTAGATTCTGAGTGCCTTGTAGCAAAAATGAAGACGTTAAATTAACAAACATCTAATAAGGTTTTACCTGGATTTAGAAACATATTGCTGCCACTATGCAAACAACAATACAAAATAAAATTAGATATACAGTATTAAAATAAAACCATTGAAGTGGAATTAGTCAAGTTCAGAGGCTCAAGTAGTTATAGTAAAATTTACCTAATATCCACAGTGCAAAGGCACCTAACAGGGCTTGCCGTCTATTGAAACAAATCTTTTATGTACTATATGTGAATTAATGCAACTAGGGTGATGCATGAGACCATAATCTTACTTTGTGTACATTGAAATAGCACAAATGAACCACATTGTTTTATATGTGTGGAAATCCTGGTAGATTATATTTCACACTTTTGAGGGTGAAATTAAGACAGACAATAAATTGAGAATAATGTCCTTAGAAAAAGAACAAAGAGAGAAACTGCTGATGGTTGTCATTCAAATGAAGAAGCAGTTATAAGTTGCAAGCTTTACTTTGGCTATCAGAATCTAGAGCACAGTAAATGTTAATGATAGACAAAACATATTAGTTTATGTCCATTCACTGGACTCATAGCACGGTTGCTTCATTCAGCAGAAGAGCAAATTTTCCCTAGGAATTAGATACTTTTGTAACTGAACCTGGTGATTTGGGGGCTTGTCTCATTACCTAGGACTTGGATGAAGTTTTGGTTTGAATTTTTTTGTAAATGTAAATTTGCAGAGCAGCCCGCTCCAATTGTTATCAATATGACTATCACATTAATAAAATCATCTTAAATATATAAAATGTTGAATTTGTGATTGTTAAACAAATTAAATATTTTAATTGGCATTTTCATTCATTATATTTTCATTGAAATCTGTTTTTATAGTCATAAAATTGTCAGTAATAAGGGAGAGATGCAGGGGGACTGCAGTTAAGGAACTTAAGGGTTCTGCAGTTCATAAATGTGTTCGCTTTGCCAACTCTGAACACTGGAAGTAAATAGACAGCACAAGAAATTCTAACTTCCAAACAGTCTGGAAGCCAAACAAAATATTATAGGCGGTAAAGAGCCAAATCCAAACATAATTATATAGCCAGTGTTCAGGTTGTTTTGGGTTTGGAATGAAGCTGCTTGCCCAGTTCTATCAGGGGATCTTTATGGTTCCAAACCCACGTATGCCTCCCATTTACTATTTCTATTCTGCACCAGCCTACTATTTTCTGCTCGACTGCTATGGAGAAGTTACTTAACATTTTATTTTTTAGTCTGTACTTATTGTCCACCAATCAGACAACAACAACATGAGAAGAATGCATTGGTCCATCTGCATTTCCATTTAAACCTTCTGGAAAAGGTTTCTATCCATAATATTAAATCCTAACAGAAAAAGGAAAAATATGTTGTATTCTTTGTATGCAAAATGAATATCTTTTTTCAGTCTGTTCCATTGACCCATCCAGCAGAAGTGTTTCTAGATAAGCTATTGTAGTTCAAAGTAGGGGACTCAAATATTTCATTAATAATTCTCATCAGTTTGTCTGTTTTCACAGAAAGAAGTTTAAATTTAGGTTAGAAAATGGTTGGACATTTAGTTCACCAATATTAGAAAGCTGGTGAAAAGGCAAGATGGCATTCATGGAAAGAGCAAGTCACTGAAATTAAACATAGAGCTGTGATTTTGTAAAATCAAGTATTTTAAATTCTGATTAAATTATTATATTCCAGGACAAGCAAATAAAAGTATGAAAGGACCAAAAGAATCAGAAATGTGCTGGGACAAGAACACTCTTTATCTTTGTTGTCCTTCCAGTGACACAAGCATGGTGGTAAGATAATCTTTCTTTGAGAACAAACAAGAAATAAAGGCTTCTAGTCTTTATCAAATTACCCAGCTTTGTAATGAAAAGTCAAATCAGTCTTGAGAAATGTATTCAAACACTTTACAAGAGAAAAGCCAGAAGGAAAAAAACCAAACAATGTTAAGTTAGTTGGCTGAGGGACATTCTAGAAAAAGAGAATGACAATGGAAGTAATTATTTTAAAAGGTGAGATGGGCAATCATTGACTTTCTTATTAGATAGAGCAGTATACAAGTTACGTAAGTGATAAACAGGTAATTTAACTACAAACCATGGTAGGTAATTTAGAGAATATTTAATATAGGCGCTGATTCCAGGCATGTGGAGCATCTCTGACAGGGCTAAAAAATCCCTAATTAAATTTCTAGCTGTGGCTATTACTCAACCCATAAAATACAAACAAATATGCTCACTCATGCACTCGTGTGTGTGTGTGTGTGTGTGTGTGTGTGTGTGTGTGTGTGTGTGTGTGTGTTTACACAGTTGCTCTTTTGGGCCTGGGCAATTGGCCATTATTTGGGGACTTGCTAAATTATCTCCTATAGGGGGAGAAACTAATAATACTAATCAGGATTTTCTTTGATGCAATACAGTTTATTCAACAACAAGAGGAAGAAAGAAAAAGCAAAAACTCCACCATCTAGTTTCCCTAGGCACAAGGGAGGAAAAAGGTGGAATCAGTAAGACATGATGGTTTTCCTACTCAGTTTCCAAACCTGCCTTTCCAACCAATCCTGTGCTCCAAGGAGTTCTGTCTCTGTGCTCCCTCTCAGGGTGAAAATCAGGAATCTCTTCCTGTCTGCTGGCTTTTTGCCTTTTACACACACACAATTTGCTATACAATCCCCTAACCACTACATTTGCAACCAGTTACAGGGAAACTCCTCAGACCACACAATTTAACTTACTCGGGCCTCACCATGTGGCCCACTGCCTTGGGCAATAATTTCCATTTTCTATAGCTGTCTTGTTCCATAAAGGAACTTAATCAAACCTTCCACTTAGCTTGAAAGACAAGTGGTCAGGACACCCCATCAGCTTTAACATGGTCTGCTACCGATGGCAGCCATCAACATGTTCCAGCTAATACTGTTATAAGGGGAGAAGTTAGCACTACCTGTTATTAAGGTTGCACAACTCTTCCATTTTAGGTCTATTTTTAATTGCTTATAACTTTGCCAAACTTTAAATATTTTGGCTGAATTTTTTCATGCTGGTTTTCTGTATTAGGCTAACTTCTTTTAGGAAAAATCAGCAAAATTTACTTGCAAGGAGTGCTAGAAATTTGCAGTCAACCAACTGAGCTTGGACTTTTTCCAGCTGTTAGAAATAAGCCAGTCTCTTTCCATTCCTTCAATGAAAGCTTCCTTAACTGATATAATAGCCTTTGGAAACACTGGGCCAGCCCCCCATTTATTGTAAATCAATATAATGCTTTTACTAGAGAAATATGTTAATTTACATCAGCTGAGGATCTGACTCTCTGTGGGGATCCATATATGTTGCAGGAAGTTGAATTGATTGGGGTCATTAGTTTCTCCATAGGAACTATGGGAAATAGAGGGCATTATTACATGTGGTTTGGGATGCAGCACTGGGCACTTTAATTAGCGAGCTGTGCTAATTAAAGCACCCACGTGTCACATGTATCAGCATCCCCGTGCATCCCTGCACTGAAAAATGACAGTGGGGCGCTTTGAACTAAAGCTCATCAAATGTGCTTTATTTCAAAGCGCCCTGCCACCATTTTTTCAACATAGAAGTGTGCGGGGAAGCTGATACACGTGATGTGGAAGGCTTCTAGAGTACATCAATTTCTGTGCTTCAGTAGACTTGATGGAACAAGTACCGTGCACGTCTATAGGAGCCCAGAATGTTTTATTTTTCTACATCAGCCATAGAGCATGACTTTGTACATATGTCCGTATTACGTGAGGGATAGATATATGTGTACTTTTATGTATGTCTGAAATGTAAATTGTTTCAAGGGGTTTTTTGAGCATTAGTTACATTTTATTTCTGTGTTGCTTGATCCTTACAACTTGACAAATAAAGCTGTAGTTTTCTGCTTTTATTTTTATGTTTACTAAAAAAATATAAACTACTGACGTGACTACATTAGGAGAAAAAAGAAAAGTAAGAGAACCTTATTAACTCCAAGATGGGCCTAGTTTCAGGTGTAATTTCTATAAATCATCTGTTCTTGTCTTGACACCTCTTTTTACTTTTTCAGGATGTTTATGAAATAAAATGGGCTATATACTTACCCATTGAAGTATTTCTTTATTGTCATGTTAAAAACAAAATAGATTAGCTTTGGAATCATCTTGGTAAGGTTTGTGGTCATCCTCTGTATGCAGCGTGCAAGGAAGAAGACGTAACATGATTATTCAAATTTGTGAGTAACTTGAGAGCTACTCACTATACCACCCACAGTAAATTCTGGGCCTCTGTATTCCAGAGCATACTGGCTTCATGGAGTCTATGGAGTCAAGGCACCAAACACAACCCTGCAGAAGGGTCAGAAGTGAATAGAAACAGTCCACTTCAGTTAATTTGGAAAGGGCATGCATTAATGTCCCTGGATGTTTCTTAGTACAGGATTAGTGCCCCTGAGCAGAGTCACCCTTGACTATCTCTCCAGGCCCTAGAGCTCTGAACCAAAGGGTACCTTGAAAACTACACTTGGGTAGAGAATGGCTGGATGTCACTTACTCATGAAATCCATCCCAAAAACTAAATCTGGACTAGTTCTCTAGGTTTTTTTAGACCTTTGACAAAAATAAATGGATAAAATAGTCTAGATAATAAGCAATACACAAGGGGATGTTAGGTTGGATGCAGAAATGGGATCATTGTAGATGGCAAAAGAGCTTACAGGTTTATTGGCAGTATTGCAATCAAATGGGGACACAAACAACGCAATTTCCTGGGAAAAAGAGGAGGAAGGGGAAGAGGAAGAGAAGCCAGGCACCAGATTCTGGTCTAGGAAGGTCAGTGAGCCATGGCTGCCTGTGTGCTGAGTATTTGTTTGGTGGGCTGTGTGTTTGGGTATATGCTCTGAGCAGCTGGGAGTGCCGCTAGCTGGGTTACTGCTGTTTGTGTCTGACATAAGCCCTAACAAAGAGGTGGAGATAGTCCAGGCCCAGCACTGTATAAAAGTAAATTCCCCAAGTGACCAGGGAGTGAACGACCAGTGGCAGTCTCCCCATGCAGTTTTAGTTTTTTTTGGAGGTAGGAGGAGAAGGAGGAGGAGGAGAAGAGGAAGGGGAAGAAGAAGAAGGAAAAAAAGAGACCTATTGACCTTAATAATGCTAAAACCATCACATTTATGGAACACTTTAAAATGTTATTTCTGACCCAGGTGGTTAGAGTTTGTGAAAGAAATTTTAAAAAGAATCTCACAAAAAACAATCAAGCTTTATACACTTCACAGCATTTAAAACAGAATAATTTATCCATGTTTTGTACATTATTTAGAGTCCACCTCAATTTGATAAGTAGTCAAGATACCCTTATTTCTGGAAGTATTTAAAAATGCTTTGTTTTTTCCTTAAACTTTTCACTAAGATTGTCAGAATATGGTTAAAGTATTTGAAGTACAAACTGTTTCAGCCAACTCATTTCCTGTCTTGCTCATTGTGTACATTGCCATGGTTAAGTAATTTGTCAGCTCTAATGTTCTTCCTTTGTCAGAAAAGGTGTTTATGCTGTTTGGTAATTACTGGCCAATGGACACTTATTTTTCCAAATGTGTATGTACCTAATATTACTAATCCTTCACCATAGGATGATTCTGTATTCTGGTTTTCATTTTGTCATAAGAAGAATAATGGTGAATTTAAAGCATTAAGCAGATTAAAAATTTTAGAGCAACTAAGCAATAACCGATTGCTGACTGCAGTGAAGTGGTCAATGACTAAATCAGTATGATAATATGAATTAAGTATGAACAGGGCTTTGGGAATTTATATCAGGTGAATGGGAAAGTTCCCAGGATGATGTCAGTGCCAGAAAAAGACGTGATTAGTAGAGTATAAATGCTGGTGTGATTTGCTGATCTAGAAGCTATGATGAAGGTAGAGAAATTTTAAATGCTTGTGGGATGGAGCCTACTGTAAATAATGCAGGCTGTGCTGTTCCCAGCTTAGACAAAAGAAGATTGGAGTCTGGGTACAGTTATTTGGAGAGGTTAGGCAGAGGTTAGATTGAGTTCAAAATGGCCACTGAATTTAATGTAAATTGACATGGGGGCAAGTAGTCTGGGAGGGGGATTGGTGGGGCTATGCGGGGATTGAGGGGAAAGGCAGGGTCCACAGAAGGGTTTGGAGGAATGGGGTGGGGAGCAAGTGGGATCCTTGGGAGGGATCTGGGGCAGGTGGCATCCACAGCGGAATCAGGAGAGCTAGCAGGGTCTGTGGGGGGAGGATTTGGAGGGGCAAGCAGGATGCATGGGGAGGCTTGGGAGGACAGGTGGTGTCTGCAGAAGGGATTGTGGGGATTGGGAGCACATGCAGCATCTGGAGGCATGCAGATGGGACACTAGCGGGATCCATGGTGCATATGGGAGGTAAGCAGGATACACAGGAAGGATTCAGGGGGCAGGTAGGGTCTGTTGGAGGGATCAAGGGATAGAGGGAGCAGGAAGCCTCCATGGGGACAGGACTAGCAGGGTCTGGGAGATAACTGGGGGCAGTTGGGGTCTTTGGGGTGGTTGCTTGGGTCTGGGATGATTTGGCAGAATCCAGGGGGGGGGGTCACGGGGTCTGCAGGAGGCCTTGGGGATATGGAAGTTCTTTCCCCCATTCCTTGGGACTAGGGGTTATTTTTAGCCCCCATCCAGCATTCCCTCTAAGCTGCATGGTGCACGCGACCGTACAGGCATGCTGATGCTGTACTAGCAGGTGTATCTGCACAGCCACACATGCCATGCAACGTAGAGGGAATGCTGCCCCCGTTCCTCCCCACCTTTCCCAATTGGCATCTATTTCCTTGGCTTTTGGCAGCAGTGAACTCCGATAAAACTGGCACCAGGAATGTCTTGCAGGATGGGCTGCTTAGTGGTAGGTGGCCGGGGGGTGGTTGGTCTGTGGAAGGGGGAGTGGAGAGGAGCCAGGTGGCTACAAATAGCCCAGTGCCAGGGTGGGGGTAGGAAAAGCATGGCCTCAGGGCTGAGGCCAGTAGTTGGGCTTCCTCTGCCCTGAAGCAATGCTGGGAACTGTACAGCAGTTTGGCAGAGTTAGATTACTTTAAAAATGGCCAACCCAACCTAAGTTAGACTACCACAGGGGCAGGGTTAATTTAGATTGTGCCAGCCATTTTTAAACCCATCTAACCCTCCTGGAACTTCTCTACAGTTCATACTTAGATGGACCTAACTAGGGATCTAAGCATAAGGGCCACACCTGGATGAACTAAGTTAGATTGGGTGGCCATTTTTAGTGTAGTCTAACTTCCTCCTAACCTCCCCAAACATCTGTATGTATCCTGAAAGAAATTATATAAACATGAATAGAATCCTTAGGAGTTGAATAAGGTTTTTATTTTCAGTGTGAAGCTATATATAACTTAATAATACAGGCACAAATCATCATGGCAACACCCATAATTTAAGCATTGGTGCCTGATTGAGTATTCGTGCCCAGGATTGCAAATATGTCCTCATCACCTGAGCTATGCTAGGAGCTGATGATTGCTGGACTGATCACTGACTCATCTGCTTGACTCAAATGGGCTCCCAAATGACAGCTGGAGCTGAAGCAAGTGTTGAAGGACTCAAGCGAGACCTCTTCTACCAGTGCCTCAATGGAAAACTGGTGAATTCCAATCAACAAGAATGTGAGAATGTTAGCAGCTTGTGGGGTGCCCTTATCAGCACCTGTTAAGAGACACTTGGATTTTCTACCTGGAAACATCAAGACTGGTTTGATGAGAACAATTGGGAGATCCAAGAGTTGACTGATTGCAAGCTCAAGGCTTTTTGTGCTTGGCAAAATGACAGCAACTCCAAGCAAAAGAAACTGAATCTTCAACAAGTCAAGGCAGAAGTCCAAAGGAGGAACTGTGCTATGAAGAACAAATGGTTAAATTCCCTTAGCCTTGTCTTTGCACATCTCACTGGTATCCATGATATGTGTGGTTTCTTCAGTGCCACCAAAGCCATATACCATCTGAGCACTCAGGGACTAAACCTCTTTAGACCTAAGGATGGAAGATGCCTGATCAAGGAAAGGGGAGCTATCAATGTCCATTGGAAGGAGCATTTTGAAGACTGTCTCCATTGAGACACTATTGTTGATGAGAGTGTTCTCAACTCCATTCCACAACACCCGATCAGAGATGATCTCAGAATGCCTCCAGTCCTTGAGGAGGTGAAGAAAGCTGTGAAGCAGATGAAGAATGACAAGGTATCTGGAGCGGATGGAATCCCCATGGAAATCTTCAAGTAGAGGGGAGGGGACCTCACATCACAGCTTTGTACCCTCATCTTAAGGATCTGGAATGATGAAGCAATCTTGGATGCCCTCCATGATTGTGACAATCTTCAAGAAAGGAGACAAATCTGACTGTGGAAAATATAGAGGGATCACCTTGCTGTCCATGACAGGAAAGATCATTGTGAGAACCCTCCTGAACTGTCTCCTTCCTCTTGCTGGAGAGCTCTTGGAATCTCAGGGTAGGTGTAGGGCATCAAGAGGCACAATTGACATGATATTCACAGTTCACCAGGTGCTGGAGAAATGCTGAAAACAACATAAGCCTCTCTACATGGCTTCTTTGACCTCACAAAAGCTTTCAATTCTGTCAACTGAGAAGTGTTGTGGAGGATCCTTCTGAAGTAAAGATGCCTACTGAAATTTGTCACCATTCTCTGCCTGCTCCATGATGGTATGCGAGCAGTGGTTCTTAGTAATAGATTTATCACAGAGCCTTTTGAGGTTAAAAGGGGAGTTAAGCAAGACTGTGTGGAAGAGCTCCAATGCTCTTCTCAATATTCCTTGCAACGATGCTACATTTGACCACCAACAAACTTCCAACCAGAGTCGAGTTAAACTACTGAATGGATGATAATCTGTTTAATCTCAACCAATTCTGAGCCAAAACCAAGACCATCCCAAGTTCACTCATTGAGCTCCAGTATGCTGATGATGCCATACTGTGTGCTCACTCAGAAGCAGACCTTCAGGCAATTATCAACATCTTTACCAGGGCATACAAGAAAATGGGACTGATGCTTAACATTCAGAAGATCAAGCTCCTACTGAACAGTCCCCAGCTTCAGTAATTCAGATTCACGGTGAGACTCTGGAGAACATTAAGTATTTCCCATACCTTGGGAGCCATCTCTCACAGAAAGCTGACATTGATGAAGGAATACAACATTGCCTCAAATGTACAAGTGCAGCCTTTGGATGCCTAAAGAAATGGGTGTTCCAAGATCACAACATCAGATCCAAAACCAAGTTTATGGTTTAGCAAGCAGGCATGATCCCCACCTTGCTGTACAGAGCTGAGACATAGGCAACATACAGGAGACATCTAAAGTTGTTAGAGAAGTATCATCAATTCTGTTTGTGAAAGATTCTCTGAATCCACTGGAAAGACAGATGCACCAATGGTAGCATCCTTCTGCAAGCAAACACCATGAATATTGATTTGATGATCATCCAACATCAACTTTGCAGAGTCAGCCATGTCATCTGAATGTCCAACACCAGACTCCCAAAGCAAGTTTTATTCTCCCAGCTCAGCCAAGGTGTGCACTCAAGTGGAGAGCAGAGAAAATGCTTCAGGGACATCCTTAAGGCCAACTTAGAAAAATGCAACATCAATGTCAACTTGTGGAAGACTATTGCCCAGGACCTCCCCAAATGGAGGAAGAGTCTGCTGCAGGGATCTCAGTGATGGAAAGATGGGAAACAACTTAACTCACAGTTGTATTCTAAGTTCATGAAAGCTCCCTTATGCTTCTATGTCATTCTATGCTATTCAGAAGATCTAGACCACCATTGTGAAGCAGCATTCTTTTTACATAATCAATGGGAAATGAGAACCTTAAGTCCTGAGCTTGTTAATTTCAAATTGAAATGAAACAGTGATTACATGAGGCTTTTAAAACTGCAATGAGGCTTTCTCTTTATATAAACAAGTACATGTACATGGATATGGCACTATTGAGTAAATGGGCAACTAAATGGCAGATGAAATACAATGTAGATCAGTGTAAAGTGATGCACATGAGCAAAATAACCCAAACTATAGCTACAGTTAGATGGGCTCTACATTAGTTGTTACTACATGTCTCGACCGGCCGGAGCCGACTCGAGATGATTCAAATATCACTCGGTCGTTTGGGCAGGCTGGCGAATGGAGAGGCAGACACAGCTTATTGGTTGCAAAAACTTTACTTGCGCCGCTTGTAGCCGCGACACAGGTGGTCCGGTCGCTTGAACAACTATGTGAGTTGCTCCAGCTGGCAAGGCTCAGGCCAGCTAATCCGTCCACAAATTAAGCCGGCAGGGAAAGGGTACGTCGAGGATTGCGCTCGGCGACGGGGAGAAGAATCGATAGGTGATCAGTCTATCGATCAGCTCAGCCGCAAGTCAGATCTCTTTAGAGGCACTCTGCAGCGTGCTCAAAGTTCTCTGACTTGGGCGGAAGTCGCACAAAATTTTAAACGGCTAGCAAGCCAATTACTAGCCGCCACGTAGGAATAATTTAGAACTGGTCAATAGCGGAACACAAATTTGCATTCAACTGGCAGGAACTCTCTTGCACTGAGGTTTTTCTGTTGCAACAAAAACCTTTGCTGTGCAAGAGGCTCTCATGTGGCGGGAAAATTCCATTGTGCCGAGGCACCAAAATCACTGGGTTGTGACACTACACAGGAAAGCAATTTGGGAGTCATTGTACACAGTTCACTAAAAACATCAACCCTTCTCAGCAGCCATCAAAAAGGCAAACAAAACATTAGGAATTATTAAGAAGGGAATTGTAAACAAAACAGAAAGTATCATGCCCTTTTATAAATCCCTGGTGTGTTCCCACCTTGCATATTATGCCCAGTTTTGGTCCCCACATCTCATAAAAAGGACCTAGAAGAACTAAAGAAGGTCCAGAGAAGGGCAACAAGGGTGATTCGTGGTATGGAGGAACTTCCATATGAGGAGGGACTAAGTGTGTTTACAGATTATATATTTAGAAATTAGGGAGGTTATTTTGGATGAAAAATGGCTACCTGATCTAACTCAGTGCTGAGATAGGTGCCAGGAGCATGATCTAAGGTAAGTCAGGTTGTGGGGAGGGGCAGACAAGATGGGGGGGGTAGTGGAACCATGGGGGTATGCAGAATTGGGGGGCTGTTGGGGTCCATGGGGGATTTGGGAGGATTGGAGACCTAATGGGGATGGGGGGTGGGGGGGGTTGGCAGGATTGGAGAGCTTCTCTGATCCCAACAACTCTCTCCTCCCAGATCCCTCCAACATCCCAGCTACTCCCAATCTTGCTGAATGGCCCCCAGTCCCACAAAGTGCTTCTGGTGCCAGTTTCACAGGTGTTCATCAGTGCTGGGACCTAACTGAAGTAAATTGGAGTGAGGGGAGGGGCAAGCAGATCAGGGGAGGGTAGCAAGATTGCAATGGGGGTTAGCAGGATTGGGGGGGCTAGCCACTTTATGGGGGATTGGGAAGGTCTGAAAGGGGTTTGGTAGGGCTGTCTCCCCCCTTGGCCAAGGACTGTTTTTAGTTCCCTGACCTCCTTCCTAACCCCACCTTCAAATGAACAGCCTCCCCTGTGGACCAACCCCTACCCTCCTACCCTGCCTACTCCTTCCCCCACCCTGACTTACTTTTATTGGTTCCCAGCACTGGCAAATGTTGGTAAAACTGGCAGCAGGGGCAGTTTGTGGGATAAGGGGATTGGTGGGCTGGCAGCGGGGAGCGGCTAGCTGAACCATGGGTGAGGGGGTTGTCTGTGTGGGGAAGGGAGACGTTAGGGGGCAGGGGGCCAGGCAGGGAAAGCACAGCCCCAGGACCAGGGCATGGTTTGGCTTTCCCAGCCTCAGGGCTGCACTCTGAACATGTACAGATGTTCAGTTAGATTGGTCTATCTGTGCCAAATCTAACTCCGTGTACCTCTCAGGTGAACTAAAATTAGATTGAGCAGGCCATTTTTTGACCAATCTAATCTTCAGAGAATGTCTGTACAGTTCAGCACTTAGATCCACATAACTAGGGATCAAAGTGTAAGGTCTACATGTAGACAAACTAAGTTAGATCAGGCAGCCATTTTTTTTACTCAGTCTTACCACTCAAACATCTGCAGGTATCAGTAGAGGCTAGGCCTATATACTTTAGAAAAGAGATGCTTGATGGAGGGCATGATAAGGGTTTACAAAATACTAAATTTTGAAGATAAAGTAAATAGAAATTTATTATTTAATGTTTGTCATAATACAAGAACTAGGAGTCATAAAATGAAACTAGTAGGTAGTAAGTTTAAAACTAACAAAAGGAAGTTCCTTTTCACATGGTGTGCAATTAAATGTGCAACTCCGCACCACAAGATAATGTAGAAGCTGACAGATTCACCAGATTTGCAAAGGGACTGTGCAAATTCTTGGAGAAACAGTGTTTCTGTAGCTATTAAGCATAGGAGTTAGGGGTACAGCCCTAAGTGGGGCTAGACCTTAGGTGCTGGAGGCTACAAGTGAAAGAAAAAAACCCTGGTCATGCCCAGTTCACTCTCCCTTTCAGCATCCACTTTCTGCCACTGTGACACACAGGATACTGGGCAAGATGGGTCTATGACCTGGCACATCTACATGAGATGCTTTACTGCACAGCAAACTAATTTTTGCACTGTCTACATGTGCATGGCAATTAGGGTGCAGTAGAATAATTTACTGTGCTGCCAGATAGTCCCATCAAATACAAGTGGTATCCTGCAGTGTAGTAAATTACTGTGCTTAAACACATGTGTAGATGGTGATATCAGGATTAGTTTACTGTGGCTCAAATTGAGCTGGAATATATTCAGTCACATTAATTGCACATGTAGTCACACCCAGTAAATGGCAGTTTTTGTTCTTATGTTAACAGTTAACCACCCCTCTACATAAAGTACAGTGGAGGCATACAGACACACCTATAATATATAACTGTATATACATTCAGCTATATACACAAAAGATATTTAAGATGTATTTGTATTTTGTATGGTATCTCATATCATAGATTAGAAATGCTTATCCCTGTTACTTGTATATTTACTTGCATATACCTGCCTCAGTGGAGTTTGTGACTTGAAGGTTGTCTACAAATAAACTAATAGAAGAGAATTGCAATACTTACCATTCATATAGAAATTTTCCTCCATGGAATTTACAGTTTTACAAAACTAGGTAATTAGCCTTGTATACAAGAGATAGTGAATGCTTACTGGCCTCATTCTTTGAGCCCCCTTAATTCCTTTTGAATACAAGTGGTGAGATCCTTGCTTCAGTTCAGTGGCAAGACTCCCATTGAGTTCAATGGGCCAGCATGGGTGAGCAAAATAGTACCTGTGGAGAGTGCAAAAAAACAGGTCTTCTGACTCTAGTCCTATGTGCTAAAACATTAATAAATGTTTGTGTGCCTCTCTCTCAGGCAAAAGTGCATTACTGTTACGAACTCAGCTTTCTGGATTCTATGTCTGCTCTCAGATTAGGGTTATTTGGCTAGCAATGAGACACTGAGCAGCTGCACCAGGAGTTTAACAGACAGCCCTATCCTGTGGAGTTTATTTTTTTGTTTGCAGCATATCTTGCTGAGTAATGCACAGAGACTTACTGATGATGGGTTCTATGTAGGTCATTCTCCAGTGAGATCATTAAAACTGTCATTATCTAATTTTCCTAGAAGCAAAGAGCCTGTTCTGAAACTACATTTGATTATGTAGATTTAGCTAATAAAATATCCAGATGTAGTGGGCAATGTGGTGTGGGAAATGCAATAAAAATCTGAAGAGAGGGCAAGAGGTGACAGTCATCTTTCTATCTACGATCCCCTTCAGCTGTCTTTTCTAGAAAAGTAGCAACGACTCCAATCAAGCTTTGTGAGGAACTTGATTTGGTAAGCCTGCTTTGAGACTGTCTACTGGATCAAGCCCCTTGGGTCTTGTAGCTGGATGGATGTCTAGTTTGTGGATCCTGAGGAAACACAGGTATGACATAAGAGCCAAGATGCTCAGCCCTGTCAAGACTGAGGCCCTTCCAGAAGCAGAATGCCAGGCATTTGTGAAATTGGGAAAGTTTAATGCTGAAAACTGAGACACCTGCAGGATATAGGTGCCTCCAGAACATGGCAGAGCTGAGAGGGAGTTTTGAGGGTTGCAAGTTTTGAGGGTAGGCACCCAAGTTGTTTTATAGATCTGGGCCTGAGGTTATAATATGGAAATAGAGGGCATGTCTACAGGAGATGCGCAGTAGCATATTTTACTCTGCAGGAAGTGCATGCGTCTACATGTGCGCATGCTTACTGTGCAGTAAAAATAGCTACTCACAAGTAAATTGACTCAAGATTAGTTACTGTGCAGTAACACATGTTTAGATGTCAACCAGAAGCAAAATTGCTCCCACTCAGACCTGCCACTTGGGGCTGGCCTGAGGCTCTGGGCTGGGAGCCTTTCCTGCTCCAGGGCTGGGTTGCCTCTATAGCAGCCCCAGCCTAGGCTTTTAAAGGTCTGCAGGCATTTTGAGCCCCGAGGGACATGCAGGCAGCCTGAGGCCACTCCAGGCCGCTAAGTTCCCCTGGGCATTCCAGTGCTGTGTGCATTCTAGCTGCCCACAGCCCAAACCCAGAAGCCTGCCTGGAGCCTGCAGGTGCTGTGGGCCGTTGCCTCTCTGCACAGCTCCCAGTCCCACACAGTGCCCTGTGCTGGCCACTGCAGGCAGCTGCCCAAGTCTGGCAGCACAGGGACAGCTGCATGGAGGCCCAGAGAGGCAGCACAGGAGCCCCAGTGGTGTCATCCTTGCCTATACCCATGCCCACCACATGGGACCCCAACTGGTCACAGGAGGAGACTGGCAATTTTGTAGTGTTGTGGGATGAGGCAGAGGTGCAGTGCCAGTTGCATGCCCTTTATGCAGCAACTGACAGAAAACCTTGTGCCTTGGGACCCAGGCTACAGCCATGCTATGTACAGCAGTATGGGCAGCCTGCCCAAGCCCCTGCCCTGGCTTGGCATATGTCATGGGGGGGAGAGCCCCTCAGACCTCCAGCAGCCTGTCCCACCGAGCTCCCCTGCCACAGCCTTCACTGGCAGCTCAGGGAGCCCGGGACAGCACCTGCCCCAACAGCTCTGCAGCCAAATTCATGACTGGCTATATCACCAACAGCCATCCTGGAAGAGCTCCCTAGCTGGGCACTTGCACATTGTGCCCTGCTGTCTGAGGACCCTGCATGGTGCTGCACACAATCACCACCAGCTGGGACTAAGTGGAGCCACTGGCTATGCCAGCCCCGGCCATGTTGTAAAGCCTGCATTGGGGTAGGGCCCTCCCTGCTCCAGCCCCTGTCCCTGTCCCTCTCCCTACCTTGCTTGGATGCACACCCATGGCCCTGGGTTCCACCCCCTCACAGCATGCAGGGAGGCAGGAGATGGTGCAAAACTTTATTGAGCAGTCTGTGCCCCTGCAGCTAGGCAGACATTGTGCAAATGTGCCATGGTGATCAGCAGCAATAGGATGTAGTGGGTCGGGGACCCCTTGGTCCATGCAAACAGCTCCTCATTCAGTGCCTGGGACATATGCAGCAGGGGCACACTTGGAGCACAGCACTGGTGCAGCAGGGGCTGGCTCTGGGATGCCTCCCTGGAGAGGCATCCTGAGGGGAGGGTTGGGGCACAGCTAGCTGCATGTGCCAGTGGTCTGGGAGTTCTGTGCTCCCTGAGCTTGGGCACTGTGGGCTAAGCGGCAGCACAGGAGAGTGGCTGGTCAATGCATGGCCCTCTGCAGAAAATGTTTTATCTCAGAAATGTTGCAAATTCTCATAAACAACTTCCTTCTAATGGCTCTGCAGGTCCTGCAGCTGCATGCAGGAAAGAGTCCAATTGGCAGCTGAAATGAGGGTTCAGGGTCGCTAATAACCACAGTTGGGGCCCTGCAGATGCACCAGCTCTGCCCAAGGCAGACACAGGACCACATTTTCCTGGATTGACTGGTGATTATATCAGAGGACCAGGTGGCGGACACATGGATCTGGCAGGTGGAGGACATGGCTTGTGAGTACATGTTAGACCAGGCAGACTGGGAGTTTTGGGTGCATCTTCTGGCCTTGGTGCATGAGAGGGTAGAGGCTCTGTGGTAGCAGACCATGGTCCTGGATAGGGAAGTGCAGGCCATTGATGATGATGGCTGGGAGATGGACACCATCATGGCCCTGGCAGTCACCTTCGTGCTGCCCACTGCCCTGTTCCTGATCCTAGCCCTGCCTTCCTTCTGGCAGCTGGCCGCTGCCCAGTAGGATGCCCCCCATGGGCCTGGAAGAAGGTCCTGTACCACCTCCACTAGCCAGAGGCCCCTGCCCTGGGCCCTGACCTGGGTCCCCCACCACTTAACCCTTGCCCCCTGCCTGGGCCTGGGCTTGACGCTCACCCCCACTCCAGGCAGGTGCAGATCTGGCCCTGCTGCAGGCAGCTCTGGGTCCATGTCTGCTCAGGTTGGGGGGCTGGGTGGTGGGGGACCCGCGTCAGGGCCCAGGGTTGGGGCTTCTGGCTGGTGGTGGTGGTACAGGACCTCCTCCCAGGCCCATGAGGGGATCAGCTGCTGCGCAGTGGCCAGGGGCCAAGGGCCAAGTAGGGCTATGGTAGGGGCCCGGCAGTGGGCTTCAGAAAGGTGACTGACAGAGCTAGGATGGTGTCTAGCACCTGGCGATCCTCCTGCAGGGCCTCCACTGCCTTGGCCATAAGAGCAGCATGCTGCTGCAGGGCCTTCATGCAGTCCTGCTCCAGGGCCAGGAGCTGTATCCTGAATTTCTGGTCTACCCAGTCCCATGTGTCCTTGCAGTGTTGTCATCCATGCACCATGTCTGTGCATCTGCAAGCTGGTCCTCCATGGCTGTCATCCTCCTGCAGAGCTGGAGCATCTGGAGGGCCCTGGCCATGGGTGCTGGCTGCCAACTGTGACCTCTCCCCCTCATGCAGCTGCAAGGCCTGCAGAGCCATGAGAAAAAACGCTGTTTGTGAGAGTTTACAACATTTCTGAGATAAGATGCTCTGTACCAGAGGCCTGTGCACTGCCCAGCCTCAGATCAGGGGTCATACATGCATGGGTGGCCAAGGACCAAGGTAAGTCAGGCAGGTCTGGGCTTAGGTGGACACTGGTTGAGCACCCCATACCCACTTGCTCCCCAAGGGCCAGCAGGCCACTGGGTGCTGGTTGTAGGCAGACTTGAGGGCACTTCCCAACTAACAGTTGTTCTTGGTGATGGGAACCAACTGGGATGGGACCTCCCTTGGGAGGTCTGGAACGGGCTCCCAAGGGAGGTGGTGCTCTCCCCTACCCTGGGGGTCTTCAAGAGGAGGTTAGATAACCATCAAGCTGGGGTCATCTAACCCCAGCCCTCTTTCCTGCCTATGCAGGGGGTTGGACTCGATGATCTATTGAGGTCCCTTCCGGCCCTAACATCTATGAATCTATGAATCTATGAACTGTGCCCACAAGGCCTTTATGTGTCACTGCTATGCCAACTGGTTATGCCCATGCTCCCACATCCAGCCTGACAGCCCCTCAAATCATGGGTGTTGAAGCACCCACCCCACTTGAACTGCCTCTGCACTTCTGCCTTGCTCCACAGTGCCATGAGGTCACCAGTCTCCTGTGACCAGTTGGGGCCACAGATGGCGGGCATGGATGTGGGCAAGGATGACACCATTGGGGCTTCCACACTGGCTCTTCAGCCTCTGTGCAGGTGTCCCTGTTCTCCCAGGCCCGGGCAGCTGTCTGCAGACATGTGGCGAGGTGATGCTCTGCAGCACCTGTAGGGTCCAGGCAGGCTGCTGGGGCTTGCCTGCAGCCAGTTGGAGCTGGCTCCAGTGGCCAGGAGCAGCCTACAGCCCAGTCCAGGAGCTGACAGGACTGGCAGGAGCCTGGAGCACCCTGCAGGAATGGCATGGCCCTTGCTGCTGTGTGGCACTGTGGTACCAGGAAGCAGAGTTGGGGTGCAGGCAGGCTCGCATAGCTGACCTGTGGCCTGTTCATGGACATCAGTGGGCAACTTCCTGCTCTTGTACCCCAGGGTTCAAAATGCCTGCAGTCTTTTAAGGGCCTGGGGATGGGGCAGGCATAGAGCTGGCCCAGCCCTGGGGCAGGAGAGGATCTCAGCCCTGGGGTCCTGGGGCTAGCCTGAGGCTGACCCCCTAATTGGCAGGGCTGACTGAGAGCAAATTTGCTCCCGGTTGGCATCTACACACTACTGAGCAGTAACTACTCATGAGTAAATTTGCTACTTTTATTTGTAGGTAGCAAATTTACTTGTGAGTAGCAAAATTCACTGTGCAGTAAGCATGTACATGTGTAGACATGCAAGCTTACTGTACAGTAAACTGCACTACTGCACAGTAAAGTGTCTCATGTAGATGCACCCAAAATAAATCAACATTATAATGGAACTTATTGTGCTCTTGGACTCTACTGTGTAAGTGTACACAAGGCCCCAGCTAACACGAGGTCTAACAAATGGTTCCAACAAACATGAGCTCTAACTGGGTACTGATTATTTTGGGACCATTCTGTCACCTTTTTCATAATTGGTGCCTCGTTCTACTAGTCCATTGATTGCTTCCCTAAGGAGAGAAAAGCAGATTCCTCAAAACTTGCTGGGGACAGTCACAGCCCTACACGCTTGTGGCCATACAGATGTTCCCAGACTCAGTCAACTGGCTAGAGATGACAGAAACACAAGTTCTGAACTAACTGCTAGTCATCTTGCAACTAGGGTCTGAAATACCATCCCATAAACTATTGGGGATGTTACATCAATTGTTTCCATCTCCCTGTATGGTCCTAGGAGGAAGAAAGTACACTTGTTTCCTGTCATAAAGCATCAAACACATCCTGGGAACAGTCGAAGGACAGAGGAAGGTTTATTGATTTAGTAGGTTTTGAAGAATGAGAGGAAAAGCTGTTGTAGAGAGGCCTGCACAGGAACAGGAACTGGTTGTGTTGGGAAGAAGCAGTCACAAGAGTATGGACAACCGGGAATTCTTGTGTGTGTGCACATGCTTCTGCGTGTCTTTGTGCATATGTGTGCGAGCATATATTCATGCGCATGTGTGTGCATGCTCCAAATAAAGGGTGTTTTGAACTGGTTCTAGGCACATATAAAAGAAAGATGAATAATGGGAGTATGTGTGGAGTCCTCCATTTGATTGTTCATTCTCCTTGGCAACAGAAGGTGTAACCCAGAAAATAATTTGAAACTAGAGTGAGAAAGTATAGTAGAACAACCAGAATAATTATGGGCTCTGAAGATCCGATGGTGTGAGTAAAAAGATTAGCCATGGTGACATTAGAGCAAAATTTCAGGAGGGAGGAGTCTCACAGAGGTAATATGTAAATTGCATTTTATAATACAGTACTTGTCATTTAGTTAAAGTGCCCCCAGGGCCATTTTGAAGCATGGGGCACTGAATACATGAGATATTGTGGGTTGGTAGGTGCTTTAATTAGAGTGGTTCTCGGGAGCTACTCTAATTAAAGCAACCTCTCCCCTTACCACCCCCCCCCAACCAGCCCAGGGCAGATTTAAAGATGACCCAGGTTTTACACTGCGTTTACAATTCAGGAAGTTTACTATTCAGTAGGCCTGTGCAGAGTGGCTAGCACTCGCTTCAGATTCAGCTGATTCGGGGGACAGTGATTTGATTTGAATCACTGTCCCGAATCAATTTGGCCGAATCTGATTCGGAGATTTGGCTGCTGCTGAATCAGCCAGATCTCTGAATCACACAGGCCTCATTCCCTGCCTGCTCTCAATGGCTGCCCCTCCCAGCCCCGACTCCCAGCTCTTTGACAAAAAAAGCCCCCACTCACCAGGTCCTGCCCCCCTGCTATGTGGGGGGGCTCTGCCACGAGCCCCCTTACCCGCCCACTCTTCCAGCACCCTTTTTTAAAGGGCAGGAAGCTGGGGTGGGTGGGGCAGTAATGGGGGGTGGCTGGGAGAGTAGGTGGAGGTTGTGGCAGAGCCCCCCACACAGCGTGGGGCAGTGGAGGGCACTGGGGATTGTTCCCCTGCACCTGGTAGCACTTGGTGAGTACAGGCTTTTTTTTAAACAACTGGGAACTGGGGCAGGTGGGGAAGGCATGGGGAGGCTGGGACAGTGGGTGGGGGTCGGGGGGTGCTCAGGAGAGCTGAGGGGCCAGGTAGGGGATGGGGTCTGGGAGGGGTCCCCCCACAGTCCCCTCCTGCAGCCCCCACTCCCCTGCCCCCTACTTACCAGCATGGAGTCCAGGTCCAGCTCCCGGCTGCAGCGGGCGGGGACTGCTCAAATTGCTGAAGCTCTCTGAATCTCTTCTGAATCGATTCAGAGAGCTTCAAATTGATTCGGACCTTTTAATTAGTCCCCTGATTCGATTCGGATTCAGAGATTCAGCCACAGAATCAGGCTGAATCTCCTCGAATCGAATCAGCACCCGAAGCTTTGCACAGCCCTACTATTCAGTTCTATTATGTTTATGAATTAATGGCAATTGCAAGTACCACAAAGCATATTCATATCTCAGTACAGGTGTAAATACAGATACTGCATGAGTCCTGAGCTCTACTCTGACTTTTTGGTCTAAGAGAAAAGTGGTTGGCATATATGTAAGTCCTGGCATTCAGCAGCAATGTAGCTGTTTTAACTTACACCAAAACCTGAACACTCTACAAGATGAGGGAAAAAATAAGAAGTTAAACGAATCTTTTTTGTCCCTAGTGCTGGTAGTGAATCACCTGCTCTAGGTCTCGTGGAACAGTTTGTTAGTTGCTATTTATATTATGGTAAGAATGAGTTAATATTTATATTAGGGTAGTTTCTAAAGACACTGATCAGAATAGACCAGTTGTGAAAACACAGTAAACAAATGGTCTGTGCCTCAAAGAGTTTACAGTTTCAAAAGATGCGTTACCCATGAAGGGTGGCTAAGACAGTCAAATATTTACATTTTTTTAGCAATCACATTCCAGTAAGTGACAAAGTAAGTTACTTTCATTTAAAGAGGGACAAAATATACAAATGAGAACAAATTCAACACTTACTCTAACTCTGCTCATATGAAACTGTTTTGGAATTAAGCTGATATGAATCAGTTCTTCAGGTTTTTAATTAAAGAGAAAAGTCTCTTTTGCTGTTTTATATGCTGAAATGTAACATTTCCATGTGCCTCTTAAAATGATAGAAAATATAGCCGCAGTAAAAATGCAGAAGTCTGTTAACGCTAACATTCTCTTGGTTCTTTTAGGTTTATTGAAAAATCTTTCAAAAATAAGGTCTGTATTTCCTCAAATGCTGGATATTAAACTTGGAAGAAGACAGAGGCTGCTGGATCATCTACTGATAAAATAGCAGGACATAAATGGGTTTAAGTTGAACTACCCAGAATAAACTTAAAGTAATAAATAAGTATTGAACCTAACCAAACAGTGGCTATGTTGGAACATTCTATTTTTGCTTGGCAAGTGTTACTGTCAAGAGAAAGGCCTGGTACCCACTCATTTGAATTAGTCTTTCAGAGATTTTACAGCAAAACAATTTTCCAATTGCCTATTTTGGATTTAAACCAATCCTCTTCACTTTAGAGAATGTTACATTTTTTCCCCAGTTTCAGACCTCACACAGAGTGATTACACAAGCCAGACACATGCATTAATCGTGTTTGCCACAGTCGTCCAACTGGAGTGATTGTGTTTTGCCACTTCGTAAGTGAAGACTGCAATTCTAAGTGTAAAAAAAAAAATAGACTCTTCCTAATCTATTATTAGCATCAGTTACTATATGTGCTAGAGACCTACTGTGGCAAACCTTACTTTCAATGTTTAATTTCTGAGGCAGATTCTTTCTAGGGTTTAAGTTAGTAAATCTAGTCCAGCTACAAAACTGGACAGGTTACAGTTATGAAAGATCAATGCTGGGTTTGCAAATGTCTTTCAAAGCCAACTCAGCATTGACACTGATGACAGACACTTCCCCAGCAGCACAGTTTGAACCACAACTTGGGAGATTCAGCAGGAGACAGAGAAAAAAATCTGTCTCATGATGATCTACTATGCATGGCTAACAGATCATCACAGCAGTGGATGTAGTAGCTCGACCCCTTGCCAAACAAGCTACGATGCCACCCTGGCCATTTGCTGTTAGTAGGCAAGGGTCATGTCTACACATCGCTCTACAGCAACGTAGTGATTCACTACATTGCTGTATGGTGTGCTACAGCAATGTAGCTATTACAGGGTCTACACATGATCAGCAGCTAAGTTGCCTTAGCGGCGTGCTCCCCTGGTACAGCGTGCCGCTACAGAGACATAATGGCAAATTCTAACTATGCACCATGCAGATGGTGCAGTAACCACCCGTACTGGAAGTACTAAAGCATGGTGCTGTAGTAATGTTGCCGTATGGAGTTGAAAGAAATTTGGTTTTAAAATTGAAACACACAAACCCTCAAATCAGAAACCGTTTGCAATTTTCCCCCAGCCACAGTTAATACACATTTAAGAGATTTTTGTCTGTCACTTGCACACAGTGACAGAAGATTTGTTTGGGTGGTGACCAGTTCTGGAGATCAGTGGCTATTCATTCCTGATACTTCATGAAGACTTTCATAGATAAATTATTTGTATTAAAAGTGTCAAGAGACAGCTCTATCTCAGGTTTAAAGTAAAACCCTCTATTTGTTCCATTACATCATGTGATTTCTACTGATCTTGGATTTCAGGGAAATCTTGTTGAGCTGTCCATGACATCATATAGATGTGTTAATAAAGACATTCTTTTTAAAAAACAAATGTGCATGCTTGAGTCTTCAGTGCTTTACAGTTGTCAATTATCTGCTTAATCATTTATCCAACAGCACTACTATGGAGATTCGAGATGTATTCTGGTGAGCTAAAAAAGATGTTTTGCAAGAGCCTTTGACATCAGATTGTAAAATATCTGTGGATAATGAAATTAAGTCAGAGCAGATTGAAAAGCTTTCTACTGTTTTGGACTGGTGGACTTTCAATGACTTGGGAAAGGATGAAAGAGCAGACGGATTAGCTGATTTATACTATTATTCAGAGTGCAACACTTAAGCATATATTTAAAATTAGCCATCAGGATAAATGCTTTGTTAATTAAATTGTTTTCTACAGGGTGGCCCATGATTCTAATTTGCATGATTATGGAACATAAAAACATATTTTTTTTTAAAGACATTTTGTTATAACTGCTCACACCCTTAATAAAGTTGTAGGGTGCAGTCTTGATCTCTTAAATGTAAAGGACATTTCCTTTACGCCTGTACCACCTTTTATAGTTTTACTATGTAGTTTAGTCCTTTTTGGAGGGAGGAGAAGAAGAAGAAGGGGGAGGAGGAGAAGAAGACAACCCATTGACCTTAATAATGCTAAAACCATCACAAGAAGAAGACGACGACATTTTGACCTTAATAATGCTAAAATCATCCAGCACTTGAAAAATGTTATTTAGGACCCTGGTGGTTAGAGTTAGTGATTTTTTTAAAAAATAATTTCACAAAAAAATCAAGGTTTATACATTTCACAGTCTTCAAAACAGAATAATTTTTAATTTAGCATTTTTTTTAATTCTGAGTTTTCAATTTCACATTTATTTCCCCCATTTCTCCCTCTTTTATCACAAAATGAATAATATCCAAGTACCTTCTACACTCTTCCTTTTTACTCTGGTCTTTTTCTCCCCATGCTTTCTTTTGTTTGTTTGTTTTTGTGAGGGGAGGGTTCATTTTTTAATTTTGTATCATTTCTAAACATTTTCAATTTCAAAACTGCAGAACAAAAAAAGGAAAAATAAAATCAATCGGCTGCTCTGTCTTTACAAAATTTGAGGGAATTTTCAAAAGTTGAAATGTCAGAATTAGTATGTTAAAGGGGTAAGAAAGAAAAGGAAAACAAAAAGATAGCTATCAATGACTGAAGAGGGATGAAAGGGGAAAAAGCAAAAAGGAGAGATTTTTTTCAAGAGCTTAAGTTTTCAAAAAGTAAAGCAAAAAAAAAAATCTGAAGGTAATATTTTTGTTTAAGTATTTCCCACTTATAAGAAATGTCATTGAACTATTTCCTATGAAAATATAATTACAAAACTGTTTACGAGGACAATATCAGTAACAGAACTGAACAGTTTTTATACCCAATTATGCTTGGGTACTTCTAACTATGAAGTTCACATCACAAATACAGATACACAATAACTGTAGAAATTCAGATTCTGAGACGGTGGGTGAAATCCTGGTCTGATTGAAGTCAGTAACAAAACTCCCATTGACTTCAATAGGGCCAGGATTTCACTCACTAATGGCATGTTCAGAGCACTGATTAAACTTTCAACAATGCAGCTACTTTGACTCCTGTATATACAGCAGTTCCTCTCTCCGCTGATAGGGTGATATTTAGCATATTTTATGCTCTTTAATGTGAGCATAATAGGAGGGAGCCAATACATACAAAAGGTTTAGCAAGTCAACCTGAAGGAGATTTTGTCTCAGGCAAAAGGTTTGCTGCAGGTCTAATCAAAACAGATCCCAGCTCACTTCTGAAAAAAAGAGCGCACTTAGGAACTCTAGTCACATTTTTCTTTTAAATTTTTCCTTGGAAGTCAGGGAGTAATTGTAAATGCAATTCATAAAGAAGAAAATACCAGATATTATACGGGTGTATACCAGCATGTGGCCAGGATGTAGCTGAGCCCTTTTTGCCTATTGAAGAACCGATCAGAGAGCTGACAGCTGGAGTTTACTTGATTGTACAATAAAACAGGACCACAGCCATCTTTTGTTGCATTCAAAAAGCCAAATGTAATCTTATTTCACTTTTTTCTTCTTTCTATAAAATACATTATATTTAACAAAGAGGGGGAAAAAGGAGCTAGAGAAGAGAAATAGAACTGTATGCACCCAAAATTACTTAGAAATTATCCAGGGAAATGAAACATTTACCACCCATATGTGCATTTCTTGAAAGCCACATAAAAGTCCAAGGCTTTCAAACTTTAATGCATGAGTATAGATATACCTTAATTTGTCACAAAGTTGAATGGGTACCCCATCATTTCAATTACTCATCCATGCTTGTATGTTAGTAGTGCTGTTTAGTGCAGCCAGCATATGTTTAATTACTGAAGGACCAATGTCATAGCGTGTTAGAGTTGATGGAAACCCTTCCTTGCAAATGATCTGTCCAATCAAATTAAGTGGAACAGTAGCAAATGTTGACAAGTAGACCTTCTAATTAATTTAAAATGCATATTTTTATAATATTTGGAGGACTTAGTGCAACTTGGCAAATAAGTCAGCCAGCTTTCTACAGTTCCAATAAAAACAACTGTTAGTACAATTGATCCCTGGTATACCCTTGCCACATATCACAGAACCTATAGTTGCAGACTGCATCTCTCATATTTCTTTACATGGAAAGCAGCTGTCTAGCATCTTCCACTAGCTCTACCTCCTCTCTCCCAGATCCAATGCTGTCTCAGGATGGGAGGGGAAGAAAGCGGGGGAGGGAGGTCCATTTTGCAGTTTCCGCAACCTGCACTGGAGTGGGGGAGGGCAGGTGGATTGGAGCCCCTGAACTTGGGCTCCAATCATCATTCCCGTGCATCAGCTGGAACCCAAGCACAGGTGTAGCTGATGCACTCTAGGTAAGCAGTGTTTTTCCAGATATACTCCTCCTAGGGCTGCTAGACTTCCTAAAGAAACATTATAGCACGGGCCTTCACTTGCCCACCACACTGGACTACGTGTATGGCTCTGCTGGGAGAAGAGCATGTACTGTAGCCTTTTCCTCTATGTTCTCAGAGTCAATGAGTCTCTGCTAACGTGCCCCTGGTTTACTCTGCGTGCTTGCTATAAGTTAGTAGTATGAGCAGGATTCATCCTTTACTTGACACCAACATTCTTCCTATATATTAATCATCTTCTGGATGCAGGCACTGACCTCAAGATTTTTTGGTAGGCATTTTTTCGTGAAAAATATCATTTGAAAAACAGATTAAAAAATAATTCTGAAGGAAGTCTCACTCACTCACAGTTTAGCTTTAGGTGCTGAGCAAGACAAGGCATTAATGGTCATTAAAATATGTTGTCTGTAACTGCTGTCAGTACTAGATGGATACAATGACTATTTAGAAGCATTCTGATTGAAGCTCACTTACAATGCTTTCAGTCTGCCAGGCATAAATATTTCATATTCCAGGCAGCTGCAGGCTCATGTTCTGTTAAAAGTGCAACAGTTTATAGCCAGTCAGAAAAAACAGCAAATATCAGTGAAAGTAGGGATCGAACTTCAGACAGGAACTCCCGAAATAATATAATCTTTTACAAGACTGAGCCCTTGGCCTCTGCCTTTGCATATGGCCAGTATAGGAGCTGTGTCACCCTAGGAGGAGCTCTGGGAAACAATTTTGACTCATGTTCTCCCACAGTCCCTAGAATATTATATCCATTTGTGCTGGCTTTTTCCTAGTGCAAAACAGAGCTGTTGCAACAAATGCCACACCACTCTGGTATGCAGTGGTATGTCACGCTGGCTAGAAGTGCCAGTCTGGTGTAACCTCTTAAAACAGAGCAATCAAGCACCAGTAAGGGATACTATATTTTTAAAACATATTATTCCTGTAACTTTCCATACCAGGTCTCTCTATTCAGTCCATTGACTGTATTCAGAAAAAGCTCTGAAATTGTCATATGTAGCCAAAGTGTGTGTGTTAAAACCAGGGAGGAATGTCTTAAATTTAATAGGTTTGGGAGAGCTGTTTTTGTCCGCTATAACCAATTCTCCATTATAACCATGTCCATCATAAGCAAAGTGTACAGTATATAATTTAAAAGCAGTGGTTACTGCTGAAAAAGCCAACTGTTGAGGCTGGGTGGGAAACCTGAGATATTTTGTTAACCAAATATGTCTTAAAATACTCTTAATTTTTTGAGAAACTATCAATCTCTGCATTCTTGGCTAAGTGTTGTTGTTGAAATGTTAAAATGGCCTATTCATCTTTAAATGCACTCTTCTTCAGGAAAAATGAGGATTTTGTTATTCTTTCAAAACAGTCAATGCTTCCTAATAAGCAGACATTCAATAGCTTAGCTAGAAGATTTTACAGAAGGGAATTAAATCAGAAGGAGACATTATTTAATGGACACCCAACAAAGATAAATCCTTGAAAGGACAAATAGCAACTATGTAAGTACTTGCTAATGTAAATGTGGAAGACTAATATATGGACTACAGCTTTACATCTGTAACTCATATAAAATAGATTGTTTGGAAAAAATATATAGTACCCAGTTTGTTCATTTCTTGGATCTTGTTGCAACAGACAGCAAGGAGTAGAGAAGAGGAGATTTCACAGAAGACTACATTTTATTTTAGAAGGGAATGAACAGGGCTTGAACCATATATTAACAATGCTCATAGAAGTAGGACATTGGCTTCCCTGGTTCCCCTGCTTTTCCTGTGGCAGGTTAGGGTGTTATGTTTTGTGTTGTGTCAGGGCCGACTATGTAGTTTTGCTAAGAGGTTAGACAATGGATTTGTATAAGAAGGTTTGGATAGGGATGATCCTGCCTCAGGCAGGAGGTTGGATTAGATGACTTATAGAGCCCTAGATGACCTTCCAGCCCTACTTCTTTATGGGCATTTATACACATACATTTTTGTGCTCTAAGGCACTGGAGATCTGGTGCATCAGACCAGACTCAATTATATGAGTCTACTCCACACGTGAGCTAATGCAGACTGTGTTGCATTGCGTGCATTTGTATAAGCAGTGAAATGCAGGTCAGTGCGCAAAAAATGGCAGCGGTGCACTTTTGAACTAAAACACCTTTAAGGTGTTCTAGTTCAAAAGTGTGCCACTGCCATTTTCTCAGCACTGATGCACATTTTGCTACTTATATTACTGTATGCGCTGCAGCACTGACTGGACACTTTTAAATGTGCCCGGTGCTGCGGTGCAAACATGCATACAAATGCCCAATGATTCTATATGTTGCCATTACAAGGTAATTTTATTATTACCTTGTAGCAGTCATAGAAGTATGATGATGTTTGTTCACTGATTATAGAACGGGAGGAGACCTTAAAATAGTAATGCAATGCAGCACATTCAAACAGAATTTTAAAAAAATTAACCTAATTTAGAACAGCTTATTTAAACAAAAAAGTATTTAGTGTAAAATATTTAATTACTGGAAATTAATCAATACCATCTAAGAGCATGATCCAGCAATATTATGGGTGCCAACAATTTTCAGTGATGTCAGTGGAAAGGTACTAAATACTTCACAGAACCAAGTCCTAATTGATCTTGCAGATATTGAATATCTGGGTAAAGGTATAAAACACTGCAGGTGGTATTTTCAGAAAGGTTCACCTTGGCCAAACAATGCTCCCATTGAACTCCACTGAGAGATTTATGAGTTTTATAGAGGAGCAGAGACATATCTGTGACTATCTGATACTTGCATGATCACTGACAGTCTGATTTTAAGTCTGAAGGTCAAATCTGAGACTATTACCAAAAGTGGGGAAAACTAACTTTTTTAAATTACCGGTATGTGCAGCAAAATTTTTAACCTTTTAATACCTGATAATGAGGTCAAATGCAGCTCCCATGTGTTATTTTCCAGAGGACTCTAGAAAAATAAAGACTCATTTTGGGATTAAAAAAAAAAATTGATCTCTTATTCCAGAGAGGGTTAAAGAGACTGATTTTTTTTATATCCAATCAAAGACTAGATCCTGCTTCCACTGAAATCAATGGCTAAACTCCTATTGATTTTCAAGGGTACAGGATCTTCTCCAAATTAATTCTGTACTAAAATAGGGCAATTTGTTTTTATATAAAGAGTTGGATTTCTGGTCAGGTCTGGTTCAGCATACTGTGTTGACAAAGAAAAATACAGAGAATTGAGCTTCAGCAATCAATGCTAAATAATAAAAAATTAAAAGGGAGAAGCATTCTGTCAATAACACTCCCATAACAAAGGGAATGCTTGTTTTATATTGATTAGCTCCTGTTAAATAATGTATTACTGCTTCACAACCATGTAGGCTCTTACAGAGTTGTTTATTGCGAGCAGTGGCAGTACAGAACTGCTCTAAGTGAACCAAGAAATCAATACCGTATCTGTAAACATGCTTGCAAATGCAATCCCACAGCTCTCCATCAAATCTAGGTTTGCCCATTAAGCCAGAGCAGTGTGAAATAAGGCAGGTTGTTACAATCTGTATATCTCCTTCAACATCCTTCTGGACAGCAATACGCAGCTAGAGCTGTTAAATTAGACTCCATTCAAGAAATAACTCTCTGATGTATTTCTACCTGCCTATCAAATATATAAGAAAAGGTTTCACAATTCTTACATGCCAGCTTTCTATGTCAGGACAAAAATTTAGCTATTACCCTTTGCTCAGTCACTAAAAGTTTTATCTGCCAAAGAATTATGTTTAAAATCAGAGCCGTGTGCATTCGGGAACAGCAAATGAGGAATCATCCATTCAAACAGGCTTCTTTGGATTTTCTCACTGAAAGTTGCGATTTTCACCGGAGTAAAAGAGATTTCTATATTGAAGTTTACATTGATTCCTCCATTGCATTTGACCTATCTCCCACTGAAAATCAGTGAGAACTGGCACAGTACCCTTTAAACACTTTGAAGAGCCCCAGCTAAGTCACCAAGGGACATGGCTTGAATGAATGATCCATGAGTGCAGTACTTACTTTAGTAACCAGAGAATCAGACAACAGTAAGGACACCGAACCATCTGAGCAAAAAGCACAGAAGGAAAAAGATGTCTGTGGGAGAAGCTGAATAAAAATTCTCTTGAAACAGTGTGGGGGGCTTAATGCAGCACACAGGCAAAAGAAGGCTAAACAGAGCAAGATGCATATCCTCTGTAGAATGTGTTAAGGAGTACACTCTTATCAGGACTGAGCCTCTGCTACTCATTTTGTTAGGGAGTGGCAGTTTACCTAATTACAGTTCAGTGAAATCTGAGAACCACAGTATGGTCCCAGTAAGCCAGATACCCTACATTTCAAAGTGTTTCAAGACTTCTTTCATACAGAGATCTTTATTTTTTTCTTTAAAAGGATGATTTGCTCTGTGAATGGCAGAAGTATTGTTATTTGTTGTGAACACTGGTGAACTAATGACATGTATTTCATTTAAGACCTGATTCTGTCAGGTGATGAGTCTTCACAATTCCCATGGAAGTTACTGGAAGCAAATTAAAGTTAATAGGATTTTAGAGAACTTGGTATTTTGCAGGACACTTATGATGAACATATTAGAATCAGATCCAAATAGTGTGAAGATACAGGATTTATTGAACTGCATAAACCACCTTTATTAATGCATTCACATACCATGAAAATGCATCTTTAAATACTTAGATTTGGGTACTTTATTGTACAGACTCCATGCTCTGTCAGCTAATGGCTACATCCTAATTATTCGGCACGTGCTTAAATAGGACATTTGTAGCCACATCACTTTAATTTTTGGCACTCACATACAGTTTGGGATTCTGTTTTCCACTGCTGGCAACACAGAATTCCCTGCACATGTACTGGCCTGAAGTAAAATGGAGAAGGACATCAGTGGGCCATAGATGGACCATAGGCTACACACTGCTGGGATAGTTTCTGCTCCAGTTCTGCTCCCCCGCCCCGCTCCCCTCCGGGCTTAGTTGACCAACATTGTATTTTCTGTAACCTAGTTGCATTCCCCTCCTCAACCCCATTCCTCCTATGTTAGTCCCTTGCTTGGGCGCCCTGTATTTCCCTTCTGGCTTTGTCATCTTTTTGGTTCGTGACTCTTAACATCTACTAATAAAATTCAATCTGTTTCACTGTAGTTTCAGTGTAGTATCTGTTTTGAGAGTGAGACAGGGCTGGCCACTCAGCCCCATCATTTTCAACCTGGCCATGGAACTGCTTCTTTGGGTCGCAGCGGGCAGGCCCGGTGGGCTCGACCTGTATGTCCAGAAGTTGAGCATCCTGGCCTATGCTGATGACCTTGTCCTCCTCACCAGCACCACCGCCCAGCTGCAGCAGATGCTGGACGTGACATCTGAGGCAGCTAGGTGGATGGGCCTGCGCTTCAATGTCACCAAGTGCACCTCCCTGCATATTGATGGCAGGCAGAAGAGCCATGTTGTGGACTCCACCTTCACGATCCAGGGCCAGGCAATGAGACATCTGTACAATGACAAGGCCTACTGCTACCTTGGGATGCCTACCAGCCACCGAGCCAAGCAGACACTGGAGGAGACCATCAATGGGATCATGCAGGATGCCCTCAAACTGGATTCATTTTTGGTGGCCCCCTGGCAGAAGATAGATACAGTGAACACCTTTCTCATCCCCTGTATCGCATTCATCCCGAGAGGCTTGGCGGTCCCCAAGATCCCCCTCAAGAAGTTGGGTGCTGAGATCCAGCAGCTGCTGAAGAAGTGGCTGTACCTGCTACTGAGGGCCAACAATGAGATCCTGCATGTCTCCTACTGGCAGGGAGGCACCAACGTCCCCCACATGGGAGACCTCTGTGACATCACGGTGGTCATCCATGCCTACCGCTTCCTGACCTGCCCGGATCTGACGGTAAGTATCATCACTGCCACCGTCCCGGGCTACAAGGCCCACCGTCCTAGGCACCACACCATCCCAGGCAACGAGGCCAGATGTGCCCCGACATCGTCATTACCAATGGGGAGGCCAAGGAAGTCATGATCATGGACATCACCATCCCCTTTGAGAATCAGCGCCGAGTCTTCACTTATGCCCGGACTCGCAAACAGGAGAAGTATATCCCACTGGCCAACATCCTGCGGGGCCGTAGCTACGTCATGATGGTTAACGCACTCATCGTGGGAATGCTCGGAGTCTGGGACCCCAGCAATGGGAGTGTCATGTGTGCCTGCTGTGTCTCCCACCGTTACGCCAAGCTGATGCACTGCCTCATGATGTCTAATACCATCCATTGGTCCTGCAACATCTACATCAAGCACATCACAGGACATCACCAGTACACTGACCCCACGAGACTGGACCCAGAGGAGACTGCCTGAATCCCCCTCTGCACCCAATGGACTCTAAGAGTAATCTTCAGTGACAGACCACTCCACTCCACCCAAAGAGGACCCCCATGATAAGACTCTATAGACTGAGCAACTTCTTCAACCTACCCCATCCACCATTGTGGACCATTGTACTTCCTCTCAGGGTAACTGAACCTATGTTGAGCTCCATTCTCTCTTAATTGTTTTTCTGGTACTTGGGGTAGTTCAGGTATCTATACACTTCACTGCAATGTGCAGTGTAGACATAACACTAGAAATCCCATTCTAAACTAAAGCCTTGTATCACAATTATGAGAGCATATAAGAGCAGATTGTACCTTAGAAGCAGAAGGCAGGGTAGATTTGTACCTTGTGCAATAGGATAAAAGTAAAAGCTAGTGCTGATAGGTTGCTTGTGGAAAATTAGGATCATAGTTCAAGTAACTGTTTCACTGATGTGGACATTGCACACCCAGCAACATTTCTTCACAACAATTCTGGCTTGTTTGATAACCTGTAACTTACTTGTATACACAAAAACTTGCTATATATGCATCTATCAACCAATCTTTATAATCTTATTATATAAATCTCATTGTTGGCAATATATTATTAAATATTCTATTTTAACTTTAAAATGTTGGTACTCGAAGTTGGCATATATTATCTGTAGTGTAATGATAACTAGAAGCCACAGTCACAAACCAGGATTCCATTGTATAAATAAAAAACTAATCACTGGGTTTAGCCAAAGCGAAAAAAGAAAATATGTCAATGTATCTGTGTCAGGAACCATTTGATGTAAAATGCCTACTGCAAAATAATGTTTTCAGCACATGGTTGTAAAAGTCACGTGAATTATTCATTTCCAGCAAACATGTAAATCCACTTCAAATCAAACACAGTTTAGGATTCCATCCTATTAACAACAATGGATCATGTGAACCTAAGCAATATATTACAAAGTCTTGTTTTTTAGACAGAAGGCTCCTGAACAATATTTTAGCCACTGCTTTACCCTTGAAATTTCCTTTTTCCACCAGCCTTATTGTGCTTGCCAAGAGTGACATAACCCTGAAAATATCTGTTACATTTGAACAATGAACAAAACAAGCTTGTTAAGAAAATGGGTGGGCAATATCATTAGCAAGGACTAAAGCAGAGGACTCTGACATGAGCTTTTAGTGTCTGAAAAATATCTTGTCTGTGAGCTAATAGAGGATCTCAGCTGTATCTAAGAAAGTTAGGTTAGCTACAGTAGTAGGAACATGCTGGGTTCACCACACTGTATTAAAATAGGACTCTGTGACAATGTTAATCAGCTGACTGAAATCCAAACAGCAGGGCTGATACCCTTCTAAAGTATTTCGAGAAGTCTTATCACCGTATCTTATAATTTGTAAGAATAACTTTCCTGGTGGGAAGTCAAGTTTAATGTGAAGGGCATTTATTATATTTTTAAATGTATAAAATGTGTATTTACTCTACCCCCATCTAAAATTCCTATTCTTTGAGTACCAGGGATGTAAATCTGTTCAGGGGAAGGAAAGGAGGACAATACCTAGATGTAGGTTTCAAAACATTTGGTAGATTTGAGAGCTTTTCAGAGATTCAGTTAACATACTCTTGAACGTACCTGTTTTTTGGCAGGCACATTTATTCATGGATCACACAAAAAGAAACCCTGATGGTTTGGCCAGGATCAGAGAAGGTCTGAAGGTTAACCTAAGTCAGAGAATTCCCTAGGACAAATTATTTTAAATGAAAACTCATACACGCAAACCACACACACACACACACACACACACACACACACACACACACACACACGTATATATATGTTTATGTGTGTATTGCTATATATAGATATATTTATATAGATATATAGGTATAGATATCTATATATCTCTCTATATATGTATGTATGTATGTGTGTGTGTATGTATGTATATATATATGTGTGTGTGTATATATAGATATCTATATATCTATATATATATCAATATCTTTATATATCTATAGATATCAATATATACATACATATATAGATATCTATAGATATATGGATATCTATATATCTATATAGATATCTATAGATATATCTATAGATATCTATATATCTATATACCCCGACATACATGTATGTAGATACATACACGCCCCCCCGACAGCATATATTTTATCTGAATCCAGAGAAGCTCAAATAGTTAAGCTGTGCAACAAACTCTGAACAAATTTTGTGTTGAGTAATGTCAATTGCTTAAGAAAAAAAATAATTTACACCTCTTTTTAAAATTCCTGCCTCTCCATTCCCTAGTGGGACTATTTTCCATTATCCCATACATTACTTGTTCTCAACCCAGTTTTTTTTAAAGAAGAATTTGGAGCGCTGCCTGCTCATTGTCTAAAATAAGTCCATAACCTCTAACATAATGAATGTGCATACATTATACCCAGTGTAATTCTAACATGGATTATGCCAAGGATAATCCTATTTTAATCTTTCTATAGAAACTATAAAGGTGGCTTTACTTAATGAGCTACAAATGGTATTTCTGCACATTCAAAACTCCTACTGAAGTCAGTCCAAATATCTTAGGTGTGTCAAACAGCATTAAGCTCAAAATTGCAGAGAACACATTAAAACAAGTTATTAGCACAAGTTTGTTTAGCCTACTGTGGATCTTTCCACTGCAGAACTCTTTTCCTTTGCTCCACCTGCAGGACTGAGATTTTCGTAGTTATCAATAAGAACCAGAAGCACAGCTGGCAATTCTGCACCCCAGTTTTTTGGCAGAAGCACATGGGGCAGCATCCAAGTTGCTGCCAGGCTGGCAGTGCTTTTACTTTTGGCCCTCAACCCCAGTTGGCATCCAGGGTTAGTGCCCTGCTTGCCCCTCATTAGTTATGATACTACAGGAATTTGGCATCTAACTTCACAAAGCAACATTGAAAATCCTGTATGGATCTATTAGGCCACATTTGTTCTCGGTACAACTCCGTTGCAGTCCATGGACACATTTGTTTTACATAAAGGTTTGTAGCAAGGAAGAACATGTTTTAACTTCTTTTGACAGCTGTTATGGCCTCTATGGCTGGATCCACACACGTAAACACGTGTGGTCTGTGGCCCTGCAAAACACTTTGCAGTTCCACAAGATGCATGAGTTGCACATTAATCAGTGCTTGCCACTGCTAATTTGCAGCGCTGGAGCAAAATCTGCTACTGGGATTTCCTAGTAGCAATAAAAACCAAACCAAAAACACCTGGAAAAATAGCAGCGCAAACCACACCCAAGTAGCGAGAGCTGGGACAAATGCAGAGACTGGGCAGCAGGCAGCCCAGGTCTGCCTGCTCTCTCATCTTTATGTGCTGTGGAGCTCCCTTGCTGAAGCACCCTGCACCCCAGCTAGCTGCTCCCTGGTTGCCTGGGGTGCAGGTTGCATCAAGACAGGGAAGCATGCAGCCCTGGGCTGGCCGCTCCCCTGTTGTCTCCATGTGCCTTAGCATGGGGGCTCAACTGTGTGGGGAGGGGGCATGCACTGGGGCACAAAGTAACAGCACAGATTTGTGCTGCTGCTATTTGTGCTTCTGTAAAGGCACTCCCCTGTTTGTGTGGACCAGGCCTATCAATTTGCACCAGTTATCAAGCAATTCTTTTACATCCCACAATCAGATGGAGCAAGTGACACATGAGTAACTGGGAGTTACTGATGTTACTGGGACCTGGAAGTTCAAAGGATTTATGTCATCAAAACCTTGTTAGATGATAATATGTTACATATTAAGAACAAATATAGTTGCTTTTATTTGTATTGCATTAGTGTCCAAAAGCCTCAGACAAAAACAGGGTTACACTGTGCTATACATTTTCCCTGTTTCGGAGAGCTGACAGTGTCAGTATGCTTGTCACAGAAAAGTTGTGGGGGAAAGGAAGAATTATTTTCCTCATTTTACAGATTGGGAACTGAGGCACAGAGAAATTAAATGACCTACCCAAATGACTTCAGAATAACATGCACATTTTTCATACCCATAATTTGCCATAGGAACAATGTAGCAAGAGCTACACTGAGGTTATTAAATAAAGGGGGAGTCTTCCCTCATCTCCCACCTCCCAACACACTGGCCTCAAGAAGAGGAATCTGGGCAGAAGATCCTGAATAAGGAGCCTGGGTTTCTAACTGAGGATTTTGGACTCCACTCCAGTGATCAGGAGCCTAAAAAATAGGTGCTGCCATGCTAAGCATTATGGTATCCCACTCACTCTTTGGATTTAGCCCCTAGTCTCTTTGGTGGCTGCCATGAAAATGAAGAATATTTCAATATAACACAAACAAGTGATGTAATTCAAACATACTTGCATACTGTAGGGGTATATCTGGACTCAAATGGATATTCCTTACACCAGTTCCTTACACCAGGGGCAAAAATATCTTTCTTAGAATACTAACAATATTTAGAAATTCAAGTATTGAACTTCCTGTGGAAAACATCTGGAAATATATATATTTAGTATGTTTTCGGAAGAAGAGATAATTAAAATGCCTGTATTAATGCAGAACTTTGACTCCCCATTTAATCTAATTGTCAACATCATTTTATATTCTGCACACAACTGGCAGTAACTATTTAGAATATCTTCATCTGTTCAGAGCAGCTGGTATCATACATGCTGGTATTTATGATAACAATCAAACCATTTGCCTATTCAGCATCAACAGCCTTGTGTGACAGTCTGAGCATGTTCTGAACTTTCTATGGCAGGAGTTTCAGAATACCTCTATCATTTATTTAGTTGATGCTTATACTGGTGACAGGCGGGTGGATACATTGCTAAGCTCCAGGGCTCCAACTCTAATTGGTGTAATAGCTGATAAACTCACTCAGCATTCCATTCCTATTCGCATTGCTGGTCCATCACTGTAGTTCCTCCCCCATATCTGGTGACAGCACTGATAGGATAACTCCAGCCTAAGACAGCTGTGGTTTGGAGTGTATCATTCTGAGTGCTGCTTTGACAGTTAGATTTTTTCCTATCAGTACCATAAATGACCTTTCAAGGGTTTACATACGTGAGCAGGATTGTACAGACTTCTATAGGTAGACACCATGTTTTCTTTTCAAACATGGAAGCAGAAAATATTTCCCAGCTCTTTGAATATGTCTTCAAATATTATTAAAGAAAATCTACATTTGCAGTTGGTTTTAATGTCCGGTCCATTTGAATCCTACCTTCTCGTTTTCCTTGCAAAAGAGATTTCATCCCCTTCTTCCATGTGTTTGTTCAAGCAATTCATTTGGTTCTTCAAAGTGACTCATTGTTTTCAGGCAAACCTTCTATTGAAGTGTAGTTTTTCATTTGTAAAAAGCAATTTTCCAATTAGTAGCTAGTCTTAAAATAATCTTACAGTTTTAGGACTGGTACCATCTTCAGTGGCTTCAATGGACTTTAGAGTAGTTCCTCTGACTCCTCTTTAGATTAGCTCCTCTGAAACCCTTCGAGGCAAAGGCCTTCTTTTAATATAAAGTTTACAGACCTCAGCACAATACAAGGTGGGCAGCCTCCACCACCAGAGCCCAGCAGCACAGAGCTCCAAACCCTGCTTCGAGATCATAGGCAACTGGTAGGGGAGGCATGGAGTGCATGTGCCCCCCCCCCGATGGGGCCGCTGCCATCGGCAGTTTCTGCGGGTGCCCTCCCAGATTCAGGAGGCACCGGTCACTCATGTTTGAGATTGTGACTGGGGAGTGGGAACTAGGAGATCCTTATTTCCCAACCCCTCCTTCACCACTGCAATTGGGGAATGGTGGGCTGGGAGATCCTCATCTCCCAGTGCCAGCACCGCAGCCATGGGGAGCTGGGCTGGGAGATAACTCCCAGTGCCAGCCACATGACCACAGAGCTGGCGCTGGGAACTCCCTGCTGGCGGGAGCTGGGGAGCCTGTTCCCTGCCCAGCTCTGTGCTCATGGAGCTGATTTTAGGCATTTCCTTTAGACTAAACTAAGCCAAGTGTTAGAAGAGAGAACCTTCAAATGAAATTGCTTGTGAAAACATGACGAGGACTATTCTCCACCCTCCTTCCCCAATTTTTTTATTCAAAAACTAGAATTGAAGGTGCTATAGCCTACTGTACCTGTCAAGAAACGTGTTATGGTAAGCAACTGTTTTACATCGTATATAAGTTCAATCCTCAGTGACCGGAAAACAATTCTAGGATGGGAGGAAAGCAATTCTAAGAAAAACACACAAAGCAATACTTGGATGTAAGTTACAAAGAAGAACTTGCAGGATATACTTGGTCATGTCTTTATGGTTGGATTTTGCTTTCCCTTCCCAAGTATTGTGGCCATAGCTTTGTAAACAGAGAAAAAAAGTCCTCATATAAAATAATACTCAGATGTGTGATTTTTAAGTAGACATACAGATTTGTGTGATTAATTAAAATAATCTATTAAACAAATGTGAATTTGGAAAAAGAATCAGTAACTTAAATAGAACATCTAGAACAAATTTACCTAAAGAAAGATCGCTTGAATAGTTATAACAGAAGGATCTATAGTATTTAAAGATCATTTATATGCCTGTCATGGAAAATGTTCTTTAAAAGAAGTGATGGCATGGAAGTTTCAACATATCTTTGCATTCAGTGAATCACACTTAACAAATAAGACAAGATTTATTTTAAGAATTACTTCCTAACACATGGGAGAAAGGTAATATAGGAGAAGCAGCTCCTTGAGTCATCCAAATACCTTTGGGCAGCACCATAGGAATAAGTCAGGCAGGCTGCAACTTGCTGTTTGAGTTGGTTGTGCTACTCTTGTTTGTAGCAATTTTGATTGATAGAAATTATGGTTGTTAAATCAAATGTTCATTTTTCTTACTACGAGCAGTCCTCGACTTATAACATTTTGAATTACATTTCGCACTTGCAATGTTTATAAATTGACACCCTGTTCCAACTTTGTGATGTCAGTTTTGATTTTACAATGCTTGATCTGATGCGACGCCACACCAGTGAACAAGTTTGCTGTGTCACTCATCTCCCTGGAGAACATCTGTCCAAACTTCCTCGGACACTTTCTTTAAGAAATCAGACAAGACTCCAGGAAAACCTGCAGCCAAGACTCCTGAGATGACTCTAGCCAAGAACCCTTCAAAAAGGCCAGCCAAGAGCCTTTCAAAAAGGCCAGCGAAGTCACCTCAAAGAAGTCCTTCCAAATCAATATGATTGCTATTTACAATATAAATACACCAATGTAGTTATATTACTCATCTATAATTGATCGAGTACAAAATTCTCGGGTATTTTTGGTGAAAACAGGGTATCAGGCTTTGGTTCAGGAACCAATTCCCATTTATAACATTGTTTCTTATGGGAAAATTGGTTCCGAGTTACAACATTTTGACTTATGATGCGGTTTTCAGGAACCAATTTATCAAATTTAGGGGTGATTAGCTTATTTTTGTATGCTCTTGCTTGCAAAAACAAAGCCTGAACCATTGTTTGCCATACAGGATGGAACACCACATCCCTTTGTTTGAGGGACCGGGCAGTCTACATTGTGGGTGCATCTACATGGGATGAGTTAATGCACATTAGCTTAATTTAATGCACATTAAGGGTGTACATCTACACGTGCGCATCCTTAATGCACATTAAAAATGGCAAAAATAAGCTAATCACCCCTAAATTTGACACCTGCAAATGCAGGTGTCAAATTTAGGCACGATTAGTTAAAACACATTAGTGCATATGTAGACACAACTTGGCACTAACTTAGTACTGGGTCTGCCCAGCCATGAGGGGCACGTGGCAAGGCTGCAGGGACTAACTTTAATGCCAAGTGTGCTAACTTTAGTGCCAAGATCCTGCATGTGTAGACACCTGCCAAAAAATGCTTAATGCGTATTATCTTAATTCTCATTCAATTTAGTTGTGCTTAAAAGCTTGTGTAGATGCACTCTGTGTGCTCAAGAGGGGAGTCATATCCTTCTCTGGAATGTCTTTCTCCCCCAGACCTGACTATTGTTAACCTAGGTGGTGACCAAGCTGGTATGAAAATTATTTTGTGGGGTTCTATCTCCTTATTCAACTAATTGAAGAATCCAACTCAGATAATTACCCCTAACAGCAAAGGACCCTTATATTATGATTAATACTACTCATTTATGTTGTAGTAGCCTTCAAAGCAGACACTGAAGTTTGGCCCATTTGTGCTACAAACACACAGTCAATAAGAACCTCTGTCCTAGTAGCTAGGCTCATGTAAAAATTCTAAAGAGAGGTTCTCATTTTCCATTAAATTCTATTGGACTGTAATTATGCAGACATTGCAGATGATATTTATCAGCTTAGGGATGGTTTTTCTTGTCTTTGCATATATTTGCACACTCTTCCATGTTATATTGCTTTACTTCAAGCCAGATATTGAATTAAAGATAGCAAGATTCTGCTACTCATGCCTTCTTGTCCCCTCTGTGACTGTCTGTGTGCAGTTAATTCCTCTTGGGAAAAGAAGCAGGCCATCCATTTGTTTACCAGCCAATAAGGATACCTGGCAGTTTCCCTGCACAAAATGAGCTACTGTCTTGTCAAGAAAATGTTTGATCCTCTCACAGGCTCTGCCATCTGTTGAATAAATATAGGCATGTGAAAGTTCAAAGTATGCTGGATGTAATAACATGCAGCACTACAGTGCATTGTATTGACTCTTGCAATTAAGATGGCTACTCTCTCCCATTATGCAGTTATAACGACATAATTAGGACTAGGACAAACTTTCAAATTAATTCACATTAAAAATATAGATCAGTGGTTTCTACCACTGGCTGTTGTCCATTCATGAAATATTGCCCCTCCCTTCATGAACATTTTTAATTTAATTGAATACAAAAACCATAAAAAATGCAAAATTAAAGCTGACACTCAATCAAAATCAAAGTGGTAGTTTAAACCTTAACTTTAAATGCCCTGTATTTTTATCATTGCCAATAAGACACTGACATTTTTTCAACATTCACTTTAGTGATGCTTCTTTGCTTCTATTTTCTTTCTATTTGATGAGAAAAACAAATTGATTTACTAATAAATATAAACTCTTCTCATTTTTCCTGCAACTACATTCATGTATGTAATTATGTGGCTGTTTTATTTGTTTTGTAGGAAATAACCATTTTTATAGTTTTTTCCAGTGTCTATAAATTATAAATAAAGACAACTTAAAGCAGGAGTGTCAAAAATATGGCCCACAGGACCCTGCCATCCAGCCCCTGGTGCCACCCCTGGGTCTAATCAGATCCACACAGGACAAAGCCCATACCTCTGGTGTGGGGTTGGTCTGCAGGCTTGAATAGGCTCATGGACCACCCTCCCCTCTTCCCTGCACCAGCATGTCTGATCTGGTGGCCATTCTAGTCGGTCTGGGATGTGTGCTGTGTGCAGTGCAGATCCTGGACTGGAGTTTGACACCCCTGTCTCAAAGAGTGTAGATACATTATATAGCACCCCATAGGGAAGGGGTAGGCAATTATTTGGGCCACTTAATGAGTTTTGGTGAGCTGTTGGAGTCCCCACATATAACAAGTTTCAGAGGATATCATTTTAACAAATTAAAGATAAAAAAAAATCATATACTAAAAATCAAACATCTCCTATAAAATAATAATGAGCTAAACCCAGAGCAATGGGCATTTTAATGAGCTGTTATGAGTTACATAAATTTCAGATGGCCCAGTGGAGTGTGGGCATGTCTGTGTTGGGTGTGAATATCCATTCTGTGTGTCCTGTATCTGTCCATCGTGTGTGCGTGTCCATCCTGTTTGTGTATTCGTCTTATTCTGTATGTATCTGTTGTGCTCATCTTGTGTCCGTCCCATATTTCTCCAGTGTCCACTCTGTGCATGTCTGTTGGAGTCAGAATGGTTTTGAGTTCATGGTGTCATCACGTGGCTTCTATATGGCCTCATATGCATGTGTGTCTTAAGCAGGTCAGAAGATGAATCTTCCCTGACCTTTAGATTAAAAGCATGCGCAGTAGTATGTGGAAGTCACTGAAAAATGGTACCCAGTGCAAACCTCAGGGCCATGTGCAGAGCCCAGGCATGCTGTGTGCACCACCCTTTTGAAGGTTTTTTTTTGCTGACAGACACGGTGGGTGTGGGCATGTGAGTGAGCAGGTGAGTGTGTGCACGTGGTGAGTGTGGAACTGTGTGTGTGCGTAGTAGTGATGTGTTAGAAGCATTTAGGAGAGAGAGGAATAGTGGTTGCTTGAGGGTGGAAAAGAAGGAAAAGGTGTGGATGACTGGTGTGGTGGTGTGCCTTGTGATCATCTGGTGTTGTTGCTTGGCCTATGATGTGATCTGTGGGACCCGACCCGCAATAGAGAGCACCTCAGTGGAAGCTGTTGAACTGGACAATCTAGCAGAGGTCCACACCAGTACTTAACTCCTGTATAACTACCTCTGTTGATCTGCAGTTGGGGGTTGTTTGAGTCGTCTCCCCAGACTTCTTTCCCTGGGTGTGCCTTGCACAGAACTAGTGGCTCACAACACTCCTGTGTAAGTATTACCCCTCTCCTTAGGACATGAAGGGATAAGGAACCTGGTTCCTATAGTGCCAGGTGAAATTCATCCGGGTCACTCCTTCCACGCATACATTTGTGTATTCATTAGGATCGTTAAGGTTGTTATGAGGAATTTGTTGTTGTTAGGAAGTACATAAGGCTATTAGGATTCAGTAGGTTAAGATCTGTTTGCTTGTATTACCTTTCTTCTCCCCTGTCATTGCTGTTGAAACTTACCTGTGTTTTAATAAACCGTTTATTCATTTCAGTTCATTTTCCCTTGTTTGTAATTTTTATTAATTAGCCATAGCGCAGGCCAAGTCACTGGGCTAGTAAGGTGGTGATAGATACATCTAGGTAGTCTGCCAAATGCGGGAGGGGCCCAAAATCACCCCCATTGGACTGGGCTATTAGGTTAGCCCCGAGAGTGAGGCCAACCTGCCTCACATCCAGGGGACGCAGTGAGACATGGGACCCATTAATGCCTGCAGAGCCCCGCTTGCTGCTGCTCTCTAGTTCCCCGCTGCTGCCATGGAGAAATTCCTTCACCTCCCTATCGTCCCCTGGGGTTGTCCCCTCTGGAATCACCACAAGGCATTTTGGGACCTTTGTGGGGTGGGAAGAGGCTTCATTCATACTTTCCTTGCCCTCCTGGCCTGGCCTGGCCTGGCCCACCCACAGCTCCCCACCCCCTTCACGGGGAGAGGGCAGAGGGTTGGCTAGGAGCTTCCAGGTTCTCGTCCTCAGAACCCCCTGCTGGGAGGGGATGGCTTCCTGGTACTGGACCCAGAGCTGCTGTTGCTGCTGCAGCTGGTACCTACTGCATGGGGGAAAGTGGAGGGCAGAGAGGCGCTGGCTTTCAGAGAGATGGTCACGGGCTAGAGAGAACCACTTGGTAGGCTGGATCTGGCCCATGGGCTGTATCTTTGCCCAACTCTGCCATAGGGGCTATATCTTATGAAGTCATTTCTAAAATATTTCACAAATATGCGTAACAACTCACTGGCACAAGAGGCACTCAGAATACTGAGGCACTGATTGAGTAAAGTATGTAAACACATACTTGCATCCCACTGAGCATAAAGTGAAAGCATGGGCTTAAGTACTTCATTGAACTGGCTCAGTATCTTTTAAAATTAGGCCATTGCAATACTATGCGTTTTACATTATTATTCTGAATAATATGCTATAATAATGTTATTGTTTTTATTACAGTGGTAGTGGTATTTATATGTAATGGTCATAATGACACTCAGGAAATATGTGTTATAAGGAAAGAATAGTCTCTGCACCAAAGAGCTTACAATCTAACTGTAAAAGGAGAGACAACAGGTGGATACAAGGATTACAGTTGCAGAGACATCTCTGAAAAACAGTCTGTGCATACCAAGGCAGGTTTATGTCACATTCCATCTGCAATAACGAGCACCAAGAAATATGCCTGCCTAGTCCACATGTGCTTAACCCCTGCATGCAATGAAGTCCTCAAGTGTGCCGCTGTGTGCACACCATTGCGCACACACAAGACAAAGAGCTGTTGGCATGCGTCCAACACTATTCTGTGAACTGTACATTAATTCTAGGCATGGCATGCAGCCTGCTGTGTTTCACTACAGCACTTTCTCATGCTGCTTGGAGCGTACACATGTCCCAGCTGTCTAATCACAATACTAAATAACAAACTAAGAACAATACTATCTTAATGTCTGCTTCCTTACTCCATTCTATTTGTGGAAGGCCATTTCTTCTTTTTGTTCTCATTTGGAATATGAAATCTTACCTTCTTGTTTGTATTAGTTTCATCACTTTGTCTGAGACCAAGAACCAGATGATTGGAGATCTTCAAAGTGGGTTTGGGTACATTTTCTTTAGCAGTTGTTCCTCAAACTTCCCTTCTGAACCAGGAATAATGTCAGTCTGCTGATTTCGCTTTGTCCTTGCTACTGAAGCTATTTCATACTCAGTTCCAATTATCTTGCTCCAGGATCTTTATTCTTTACTAATTTCACACAGAATAATTAGAATAATTTCTAACTTCATTTACTCCAAGAAGAGTTATCAATTTTCTTTGCAGCATGAAAGATACGATGCTCATATTCTGAAACATCTGCAGTTTCATGGATTTTTTTTTTTTTTCGGTAGTTTTCATGTGGGTGTTTTTCATGATGTGGTTGTTGATATCTTAGTTCTCAGAAGTGACTTCATTCTGATAAGTGCATTTGCTTAATCAGTTAGGGTTTGAGTCTCCTCCACTGCTATAAGTTAGGAATACATCCACTCTAGTTCATACAGTTGCATTACAAAACAGAATCATGCCCAAGAGAATTATGTCTTTATTAGTCAGGTGCTCGACGGACAGTAATGGAACATCTGGAAATGGAACAAAAAGTGCTTTTGAGTATTGATAGAAGGACTGTGATACAAAGTAAATCCAGAAGATTCCTACCTATGACATTGGCTGGCTGTATGCCTTTCTGTATATCACTTCCCCCTTCTATACCTTAGTTACTTTGGCCAAGATAGACTGGGCCAAGATAGACTGGGTTGGGACATGACTTTTTTGGCTCACCATTTCTAGGGCCTTTCTCAAGAGAGGCAAGCAGGCCACTCCTGTGTGAGGCTATAAAAACCATTTGAATTTTCGGTGCGGCCGGCAAGTAGAGGAAGATAGCCTGCTGTGTGGAAAACATAGAGTGCCGTGTGGAAAAATAGCATGTTGTATGAAAAATACCTGCATGCCATGTGGCAGTTACCTGTGTGCATGTTGTGTGAAAACCTTGAGGGCAGTGATAAAAGGAATCTTCACTTCAGAGAGTGGGTTCGATTGAGGGAGCGCCTGCGAGATAGTGCCTGGGGGTCTGGAAGGGGTTGAGAGACTAAGTACTTGTATGATAGAAAAGAGTACAAACTTAAAGAAGTAGTTTGTTACCAAGTTTCTAAACACTGATTAAAGAGCATCAACAATACTGGATGTAAAGTCTCCATTATCGATTCAGATACAGGAGATTGCTTGAGGGTTGTCTTGACTTGCTTATTGTAACCCCAGTTGTATGACCTCACAATCTTCCTAAGTAACTATAACCCCTCTGTCCCTTGTTATATGTTTGTATGTGTATCTGTGTTCCCCTGTATAACTGCAGGGGATAGTAGAATTTTGTGAATAGTAGAATTTTATATATATATATATATATAGTAATATAAAGGGCTTAGTCCATCTGTCTGCCCGTAATGCTTTTGGAGCACTTTGACTGGTTACTTTGGAGCACTGGAAACAACCAATCAGAGTGCTGCAAGAGCATTATGGACAGGAGGCAGCCGTGGCAGTGGTGCGGGGGCGGGGTTTAGGGTTAGCAAACTTCCCCCCCATCCGTCCCCCCCACTCCCCCCATCATTTTTGATGGGCAATTTGCTAGTGTGTGTATGTGTGCGTGTAGTATATATATAGAGAGAGAGAGTATAGGAAATTGTTTTAGGATAGGTAATAACTTTAGTTGTGGCTTTTACCAGAGAGTAACACATTAGAGCTGCTGCTGATTGCCAAACACCTCAGCGAGTGTGTGTTTCTATCAGAGTGATGTCCTTTAGCCTTTCTTCAACCAAGGAGTTGGGCACATGCCAACAGCTCTTTGTCTTGTGCATGCTCAATGGTGTGCATACAGTGGCACACTTGAGGACTTCATTGAATTCAGGGGTTAAGCACATGTGGACTAGACAGACATATTTCTTGGTGCTCGTCATTGCAGTTGGATTGTAACATAAATCTGCCTCGGTATGCGCAGCCTCTGTTTTTCAGAGCTGTCTCTGCAACTGTAATCACTGTATCCACGTGTTGTCTCTCCTTTTACAGTTAGATTGTAAGCTCTTTGGTGCAGAAACCAATCTTTCCTCATACACATATTTCCTGAGTCTCGCTATGACCATTACTTATTCTCCCAATACAAATACCACTATCACTGTAATAAAAACAATATCATTATTACAAGGCAGTGAGGGCTAAGGTTCTGAGGCACCCTATACTCACTTTACTCTGGAGGTTGCAACATTTTTATATTTTGGTGGTATTTTATAGGTATTTTATATGAACTACACCACCATGAGTAGCCCCACCACATTGCCACCACGTTCTCCAGTTGGATGAAGTACACAGTCAGAATCAGGACCAATACCTTGGCATTGCTCAGTTGTAAAATGGGAATAATGATACTGATCTTCTGTTTAAAATGCTTGGAAATCTATGGATAATAATTGTTAGGTATTAATAATAATTATTAAGACAATTTAAGCCCATAATACCATACTGGCCACTTTGTTTCTGTGCATATAGTATTGCTCTCAATCACAAAGCTAACTTGTGTAACTCATACAGAACTAATGTAACAAACTTTTTTTTTAAACTGCTTTCATACTAACACAAGATTGAGATGAGGTTTTGAGGCCTATGTTTTTAATACTGCCATAAAATGTGGGCTGGAAGTGGATACTTAATAGCACTTGGTTGTGTAACTGCTTTTTCCCAGAGGGAAAATTTAATGAACCTTGAAGTTTACTCCTTTATGAATCAACACCATTGTTTTTTATCTGGCTAAACTTTATTTCATTGGTGATGGGAAAACGTGTTAAAATATTTCTGTCATTGGCAACTCTGCAGTAAATACTAGGGCTGTGCGAAATGGCACCGTCCCATTTTGATGTTTCAACAGAACAGTATTTCATTTTGAATTTCATTTAGATTTGAAACTGCTGTTCTGTCTTCATTTCATTGAAACAGTTTCTCTGTTTTGATGCTGTTTCAACGTTCCCCCCATAGGCTCTAATAGGGAAGCTTGAAACAGCCTATAACTTTGTCATTTCTTGCCTGATTTGGATGAAACTTGCTGGAATGGTAGTTTCTTCTGAGGGCATGAAGCTTACCAAGTTTCAAGGAGATAGGTGCAAGGGTTTTGGGGAAACTGTGCCTCAAATTCTTGAAAGCAAAACGCACGTCACATGTACGTGTTAAGCCACAGTGGGGTCAAAACTGCAGGGATGCTAGCCCCTGCTGAGGCCACAAAGCCTGCCAGCTGTCAAGGAGATAGGTGCAGGGGGAGTCTGGGTTCTGGGGCCCTGCACCTCTAGCTGCTGACAGGCAAAACTGCAACACGCAGCTCAGTACCTGACCCCAAGGTAGAAAGCAGGGCAGTTCAAACACTGCTGCGTTTTATGCAGTTTTTCCATCCCTCCCCCAGAGCACTGGGATTGGAAGAGACCTCGGGGAAGGGTGACAGTCACTGGTCACCTACACAGTCAATAATGAGAGCAGTCCTTCCCAACCCCCCCTTCCCCTTCTTCCCCTCCTCCCTCTCCTTACTTTAATTTCTGTTTCCCTTCAGGCAAGCCCAGACTGAGCTTCGAAACATGAAACATTTCAAACATTTTGAAACATTTCTACTTGCCTCATTTCAAGGCTGTTTTGAAGCTCTCTGTTTTGTTTCAATTTCGCTGTTTCAAGCTCAAAATGAGTCAAAACAGCGTCAAAATGAATCTGCCAGAGAAATTTTACAGAGGCCTAGTAAATACTTCCGTTAACACAATCCAAAGAAGATTGAGATCAGGAAAAACCAGGTTAATGGGATATTAAACTGATGTATTATTAAACATTATTGGTAATTTCTATTTATTCATTTGGCTCTGGAGATTTTTATTTATTTATTGTTCACACTATAGCTATATAGCTCACTATTCTCATGATTTTGTTGTAATGGTTATTTCTATTTTTGTGGATGTCATTTTGCAGCTTTGGCTAATTGTTCTGACATTTACACACCTATGATTCATTTTTGGCACAGGTACTGTGTGAGGAGACATGCTTAAGGAGTTGACTCTGTCACATGTTCAGACTTGAAGCTGTAATTAAATGCCCATGTGAGAAAACTGGCATAATTGTTAGCAAGTAAAAATTTGCCCAGCTGAAAAAAGCAGCTGGGTCAAAGGCCTATTTAAAATCAAGTCCTAAGTCATTAAAATTTGATTCACATTTTCACATATCCAACCCAATTAGTCTTTTAATGCTACTTTCCTTTCAATTTTACTATTTTGCTCTCCATTCTTGATTCAGGAGAACTTTATATGGAGTCATATACAGATTAGCTGTTTCTTTCTCTTTTTAATTGAATTTGGTTTTGAGGGGCAGGATAAGGTCACCTCATCCTTTAATTATTTCCTCAAGATGTGTATCCTGATAATAATTTAAACTGAATACATTAAATTTAAAAATGATATATTTAGTGATAGAATGAAACTAGATTTTTGAGGTTTATATTATACTGGTTTATATCCCTTAGATGCCAAACAGGATCAGAGAAAAAAACCTACCTTTTCTTGGTAACTGAAATAACTGATCTACACACAGTTCTTAAACTGATATAGTTAAAAAATCAGTACAAACCCAGTACTTATATCTATACAACACACTATTGTGGACACAGCAATGCTGGTATCAAAATATATCTACCATTAAAATGACAGGAATAGGATATATCAATATTATAATCTATATATTAGTGTAACTGCATTAACACTAGCAGTTTTAGTTCTATATCCATGCTGGCTTCTATAGTTAGTGAATATGAATTGAGGCAAGCAACTCTCTAAAGAACTGGATCAAAATTGGAGAATTAGAGCAAATAATGCTATAGAAAGTGAATAAAATGACTTCCTCCATCATTTAAACTTCTTCACTATTCAGAATGTCAAACATGAGGGTTCTTTGAACACATTACCCATGACAGTTGGACACTGGAGAGCTATAGCCTAAACACAATAAGTTATCAACCTGTTTGTTGCCCAAGGCATATTTTTACTATTATTTTTATTATTTTAGTTGCTGTGACTGGGATAAAAATGGTGTTCTCCAGAAAGCCAACATTCCCACTGCTAATCTGTGTGTTGTAACACTAATACTGAGAATTACTGTGCTTCTCTAGGATGTTGTAGATAAGAGAACCTAGAATGAAACGTGTGACTGGGTATCTTCAACTGTGGAGATACTTTTGTGAATACACTTCCAGAGAGGATGCATCCTAGGTTAAACCTGGTCATCATCTGGCTTGTTGGTGCAGGGTATGGCTCTTGCTTAAAGTGTGAAAGGTCCTAACATCCTCTGGTTTTCTGTGGCACTACCAGGACAGTCAAGCTTGTGTACAGGAGAAGACTTAGTTTGTATCTTTATGGCTTGAATAATTTTTTGTAACCTGTCTGAGATGGTTTGGACAGGGATATTCCTCCCTTGAGCAGGAATTGGACTTCTCAGAGTCCCTTCCATCTCCATTTTTCTATAACTTTATGACATACATCCAAAATCTGACCACGTTTATGAAATGATGCAAGTGCTTCTTGTTTGATAAAAGTCTTCTGACATAATAATATACACAGGATTAACTTGCCCCACTGTTCTTGTCCCAACGTAAACCCCTGATCTAAATAGAGATTTCTATAATCTCAGGAGGGGAGCGAACTAGAACTTTCATAAAATCCACCAAGAGATTCACTATTGCCAACTTAGTTCACATAGGAGACATTAAGATCCTATAATAATAGTCAACAATACAAAGCCTTAAAATATATTAGAGAAGCACACAAATTAACCTCCCAAAGAGCTGATCAGGAAGCTGAGATGCCTGTTGTGGTTATTCTTTGCAGTTTTATTTCCATGAATCTTTTACAACTTGTTGTGACTTTTAATGCCACAAATGTTTTCAGGAAATGAATTTGGAGGACACATGACTAAGCATTCAGAGATGCTAGATTTCATATGGATGGAGCACTCCTTGATACAACTGTAACTTAATTCCGTAGCCCAACTCAAGAGAAGCAGGGACAATTAAATTAGGTAGACAAGTTTTGAATCCATTCCTTTACAAAGATTAAACAAAGAAACAGGTTTTGTATTAGTAAGTGCTGTGATGCCTGTGAACTATAGACCTGAAATGCAATGCATCTGGTGAAGTTGGGCAGTATAGCAGTATGGCACTGTTCACAAAAGTCCTTTGCCAGAATCCTGGATCAGAGAATATTAAAATAGCCCCGTAAGGAGACCCCTCATATTACAGTAAGTAGAATCTATCCCCATGGAATTACTGTGTATTAATATAAGCAAAAAAGGAGGTTAAATTCACCAAGTCTCTTATTCATAGAGAATTATTCACTTTGCTCTAACTCAGGGAAAGACAGTTGGTCTAGTGGGATACACTGCAGAATTGTAATGGAATGTGGTTTTGAATTTTAAAGGACTTTTAATCAAATTGAGACTCTGCTTCTGAGAAAGAGAAGTCACCATCCCTATTTTGAAAAGCTGGATCTTTTTCCGAGCGATAAGGAAAATTAGAACTCAGCAAAATTGCACGTGGAATTTTAGTATCAGTTAAAGCTAAGGGGGATATTTTCATGACAATATTTTGGAAATATTTGAAACAATGAACATTTTTATGACCTTTTGTGGAAAATAGTATCTATCTGTTCTGTTGTTGTTAAAAAAATTCATGACAATATTTTGGAAATATTTGAAACAATGAACATTTTTATGACCTTTTGTGGAAAATAGTATCTATCTGTTCTGTTTTTGTTAAAAAACCAGCCAATGCTATCCAATGTAAAAAGAGATCAGATACGATAAGATTCATGGCTGGAACATCCTGGTTTAATGAAAAGTTGAATATTTAAATTCTGATGTTCAGGTCTTAATCTTGCAAATGGGCCTGTACATGCAGCATCTTGGGCCATGTGAATGTCACTGAAATCATCAAGATATCACATGGGTATAAGAGGGCATCTGGGACATGTCCCATTGGAAGATCAGAGCCTGAAGTAGGACATTTTTACACTGTTTATTATTGTATAGGTGTCTGTGACTTTCTCTGTCTCTTTCTCTGTCTCTACTCTAAACCCATTAACTAAATCATTAGACTGGAAGTTGTTTGAAGCAGGTTATCTATCATATATATATATATATGTATATATATATATGTATATGTGACACATATCTATTATATATATGTATTTATACACACACATGCACACACAGCTGATAACAACAACAACAACTATATTCTGGGGATCAATTTGTGAGAAGATTCAAGATAGAAGTGAGATTGCAGAATCATAAAGAAGGGCTGGGAGGGACCGCTAGAGGTTATCTAGTCCAACCCCCTGCCTAAGGCAGGATCATCCTTATACAAACCTTCCCATAAAATGCTTGTTTAAGCCATTCCTAAAACTGTGCAGTCAACCTTGTCACACAATTATGAGGCAAATTGCATAAAGAAATCAAGAGCACCTGAACCTGCCATAGGTAAAAGTAGAGGGGGAAAGGCTGTCAACATCCCACCACTGAAAAGATTATTAAAATTCATTGAAGAACCCAAGGAAGAGGATGATGCAAGGCAAAACATTCCAGATTTGGTACCAATTTGACAATGGGGTAAAATTCCAAACTGATCCCAGATTTGGTAATCTCTGAGCAGAGGGGCAAGACTCTCTATCCAGCAACCTCCAGGTTTTAATTCCAGCAGAACCATTGGTATACCACCATTGTTATAATCCAGCCTTGGCTGCAGCCAACACTCAATATTTCCAAGGAAGGTGAAAAAAAAACCACACTGACAGCTGTAGCTACAGATGGGGGGAAAAAATCCTTCCTGGCCCCATGTGGCAACCAACAGTGATGAAATTGCCAGCAGGGCAAGCAGAACTCTGGTGTACATCAGCCGATGGGTTGCTAATAGATACAGGGAGGTGCTTCTCCCTCTCTATTTGGCATTGCTGAGGCTACAGTTGGAGTACTGTGTGCAGTTCTGGGCACTGCACTGCAGGAAGGATGTGGATAAGCTTGAGAGGGTACAGAGGAGGGCCACCCATATGGTTAGGGGTCAGAAGGAGAGACTCTGGGAACTGGTCCTGTTCAGTTGGAGTAAGAGAAGACTGAGAGGTGACTTGATAGCTGCCTACAAGTACACTGAGGTGAGCACCAAGATCTAGGGGAGAACTTCTTCTGGAAGGCACCCTTTGGGAGGACAAAGATTAATGGGTACAAGCTAATTAAGGGAAATTTAGGCTGGACATAAGGAAAAACTTCTGTAAGGGTAACTAGAATCTGGAACACTCCCAGCAGAGGTGGTGCAGTCACCATCCTTGGAGGTGTTCAAGAGGAGGCTGGATAAACATCTCGGGCTCATTTGAGCCTAATAACCTCCTGCCCATGGCAGAGGACTGGACATGATGATCTTGCAGGTCCTTTCTGGTCCTTTGAGTCTATGATTCTATTCTATGAAAAACCCATTGGCATGGGAAAAACCAAACACCCTCCACTATGCTCTGTAACTTTGTGACAGCAGGTATAACTCAGCACGCATCACATCCTTTAATCAGAGAGTCAGAATTCTCTTTTCTGTATCTTTCTATAAACTCATCCCAGCTCCTTTAATGGAGCTATAAGCTAAGATCTCTTTCTCAAAAATATAAATAAAGAAAAATATAAGCTCTTTTCATTGCCTGCTTTAACTTAAAATACAAGCCCTAGATACACCTAGCAGGAATTCCTGCCCATTGAGAACTGGAATCTAACTGGTCTAACTCGTGATTTTTTTTGGCAAAACTGAAATGGATCATCTTTTTTTAGAACAGGAAATGTTAAGATACATATATAGTAGTAGCTACAACGTATCATTCATGAATTATGTATGGTGAATGTGCTCCCTGAAACACCAGAAATTATGACTCAGAAATCATGGTTTGGACAAAAGGAAGTAAGGGAAGAGGGATGACCGTTTAGAGAATCAGTTGTGTCCTGAAAACTTATACAGGGCTGCCAGCAAAATTTTAGTCAGCTGAAATGAATTAAGTTCACTTTTGTCAGCCGTACCATGAGAAACCTCTACTCAATCACTCTGCATGTTAAATCGAAAATACTTCATGAGCCAGCATCATATATACCAGAGCCAAAAAGCACCACACTGCCTTGCATATTACTCCATGAGAAATTGATGACTTTGTTTGTTGGTGTTTTTTAAAAAAAAAAACAAAACCTGCAGAAAACAAATAATGATTTTACATAAGAAAGATTTATCAACATTTTTTCTAAATGAATGTAGTAACTAAGTTCAAACATGCAGTCCTTATTTCCAGACTTCCGGGTGATGAATAGCACAACTATTTTCACATGATTTTCTTTTTTTCATAGTTTCAGAATATTTAAACTTGTTGTTTTGATGCCTTTCACCTAGGTGACTGACAGACAATGGTCAAATCAATGATCATGTAACATTTAATCTACAGGTTCAGTCAATATTTTCTACAAGATGATTTCTATTAGTCATTTTTTGATGAGGAGTGCTGAGCTAGCTGCAGCAACTAAGCAGGTAACCCATTCATCTATATGAATGATTTTTGTTTACAAAGCTCAAAGAATATAGGATCAAAAAATAATCAAAAAATAATGTGGAGGATAAACAGCTGTTTCAGACTATTTATAATGCATGCTAATCCTTGCTAGAACTGTGTACCACGCCTCTAATATGTAGAAGAACTTTTCAGTGGCCTATGTGGGGTAACATTTAATCATATCTCCTTTTAAACAAGGCCATTATCTTTCAGTAGGAATCATAAATAAGGTCCTTTTGTAGGAGAATCCTTCCATTTTACTTTGGGTATGTATGCATGGACCTGAGAAATACTGGTGTGCCAGAGGTAGAAATAAAATCCAAACTTTTAAGTGCCAAAATGGCACTCACATGGTTATATATACAGAAAGGTGAAATAGGATCTGACACTATGATTAAGTTGCTCCTTACCTTCTCTTTAATAAACTAAATAAATTAACTCCTCAAGTTCCTTACTGGCTCTTTTCCTTTAATCATTCTTGTAAGTGCTCTTATGTGTATAAGTCCATGGGGCCAGACACAATGTACTGAGGGTGCTGACGGTTTGGCTAATGTGACTGCAGAGCCACTGGCCATTATCTTTGAAAACTTGTGGTGACTGGGAGAGGTCCCAAATGATTGGAAAAGGACAAATATAGTGCTCGTCTTTAAGAAAGGATAGAAGGATCTGGGTACTACAAGCTGATCATCCTCACCTCAGTCCTTGGAAAGATTATGGAGCAGGTCCTCAAGGAATCCATTTCTAAGCACTCGGAGGAGAAGAAGGTGATTAGGAACAGTCAGCATGGATTCACCAAAGGCAGTTATGCCTGACCAACCTGACTGCCTTCTATGACAAGATGACTGGCTCTGCAGATTTGGAGAGAGCAGTGGATGTGATATACCTTGACTTTAGCAAAGCTTTTGCTACAGTCTCCCACAACATTTCAGCAAGCAAGCTAAGGAAGTATGAGTTGGATGAATGGACTGTAAGGTGGATAGAAAACCATCAGGCTCAAAGGGTATTAATCAATGGCTCCATTTCTAGTTGGCAGCTAGTATCAAGTGGAGTGCGCCAGGGGTCGGTCCTAGGCACAGTTTTGGTCAGTATCTTTATCAACGATCTGGAAGATGGGATGGAGTGCACCATCAGCAAATTTGCAAATGACACCAAGCTGGGGGAAGTAGTAGATACACTGGAGAATAGGGCTAGGATTCAGAAAGACAAATTGGAAGATTTGGATGGAAAGAAATCTCATGGAGGTACGATAAGGACAAGCGCAAAGTCCTTCATTTAGGATGGAATAATCCCATGCACTGATACAGACTGGGGATTTACTGGCTAAGCAGCAGCTCTGCAGACAAGGACCTGGGGATTACAGTGGACAAGAAGATGAACATGAGCCAACAGTGTGCCCTTGTTGCTAAGAAGGCTAACAGCATACTTGGCTTCATTAGTAAAAGTGTTGCCAACGGATGAAAGGATCTGATTGTTCCTTTCTATTCAGCGTTGGTGAGGCCACATCTGGAGTACTGTGTCCAGTTATGGGCCCCTCACTACAGAAAGGACGTGGATATATTGGAGAGAGAAGCAGAGAGGAACAAAAAAGGTGAGCTGGGGAACACGAGTTATGAGGAGAGATTGAGGGAACTGGGCTTATTTAGCCTGGAGAAGAGGAGGCTGAAGGGGGATTTGGTAGCAGCTTTCAACTACCTGAAGGGTGGTTCTAAAGGGGATGGAGCTAAACTGTTCTTGGTGGTGGCAGGTGAGAGAACAAGGAGCAATGATCTCAAGTTGCAGTAAGGGAAATTTAGGTTATATAGTAGGAAAATCTTTCTCATTAGGAGGGTATGGCACTGGAACAGATTACCCAGAGTGTTTGTGAAATCTCTATCCCTGGTAGTTTTTAAGACATGGCTAGACAAAACCTTGACTGGGATGATCTAGTTGGGGATGGTCCAGCTTTGAGCAGGGGTTGGACTAGATGACCTCCTGAGATCCCTTGCAACCCAAATTGTCTATGATTTTATGATTCTATAGGCATGTCTATAAATTGCCATATGGCAATGTTGCTACGGTGCCATGGTTTAATGCTTTCTTGGTGCACTATAGTGGGGGAGCGCACTGCTATGGCGACATAGTTGATGATCATGTGCAGACCCTCGTGATCACTATGTTGCTGTAGTGCACCATGTGGCAGCATGGCATGTTGCTACTTCGCCAAAAGGTGAAGTGTAGATGCACCCTATGTTGCCATATATTATTGCATATAGCCAGACATAAACCCTAAATATTACCTGTAGCATAATAAATATCATGTTTGTAATTCCCCTCATCCCAGTCATTATTAACAACTTATTAATGATTTGGTTAAGGCAGTGATTTTCAAACTGTGTTCTGTAGAACTCTGGGGTTCCAGGATAAATCTTCAGGGGTTCTATAAAGAGGTTCTGGGTAATGGTGGCATTAGGAGATAGGCTATTGCTATTGCTGGGCTGGGTCACTTGGTTTCATGTCAGTATTTAGGGTAAAGGTAGAGGTTTCATGGCAAAAGAAGTGGTATGAAAGACATTAGGGAGTTTGAAATCCACTGGGAGAAAGTATTTTATCAACTCAGTGACTGGAAACACAAATTTGTTGAAATACAGATTAAAATATTTTTCAGACATGAATAGCTATAACATACCAACTACATTTATAAAATGATTTGAGAATCTTGGGGAAAGAAGTTTCTGTATAAATGTGAATCATAATTAGCAGTTGTTTCTTATGGTTGAAGGTTTATTGACTATTATTCAAAAGTTAAGTAGAAAGCATGAATGTACTAACTTTTCTCACCGCCTTCTTAAATCATGAGTTGAAGTTCATAATCTTGAAAGGTATCAACTAATGATAGGCCTCTGGGTTCCTTGAAACAAGAGATTACACAAGGGGAGGGACTTACAGATATGATCTATTGCAGAGTCATTTGGTCACCTGCAAAAGAAATAAACAAACAAATAAATAACCCCTGCTAAAAAAAACAAGGCGTTCCAGGCCCCAGTCTTGCTTTTCTGTGAATTCAGCAATTTTATCTATTCACCAATGGGACGAAAAGAAAATACTTCTTATTGTTATATTTTCTTTTAAATCAACTCCAACACCTTTTGTTCTTCTAATTATGTTCTTCAATGTTCCCACTGGTATGAAACTGTCTACTCCCCTGCATACAGGACATGGTGTAAGGCTTAATTACTACTTCTAAACAATGTTGAGATACACAGATAAAAGCGGAGGGAAATGCTTAATCTCTTCCTTAACAGAGGATTATAAAAAAGGAGTCTGTCTACAACTATCCAATCTCAGACAACATAAAATTTAACCTAGTTCTCACACTGTGGCCCAAAGGACAAATTATATGTGTTGCTGTCTCACAGATCAGTCTGTGATACTTGCTTTATACCTGTCAAGAAAGTCATATGATTGTTTCTCTGGGGTGGGAATCATAAAATTATAGAAAATAGATATAGAAGGTACCTTGGTCTAACCTTTTACTTACAGGCAGGATCAACAAGACCTAAATCAGTCCCAATAGATGTTTGTCCAACACACTCTTAAAAATCTCCAACAACTTCCTAATATAATCTCTCCCAGTACTTCACTATCCCTATACTTAGAATAGTTTTCCTGATAGTCAACATAATTCTCTTTTGTTGCATTTTTTTGTCCTATGCTCAGTGAACCTGAAGAACATTTTATAACCTTGTTCGTTACAGTAATCTTTTATTTACGTGAAGATGGTAATCATATTTCCCCTTATTCTTTTTTTTCTTCAGGACTAACAAACCCAATTCTTTCATGATAGATCATGTTCTCTAGATCTCTGATCATTTTTGTTGCTCTACTCTGAACTCTTTCCAGATGGTCCATGTTTCCTGAAGTGTGGTGTTCAGAAATGGAGACAGTACTAGAAGTGATGCCTTATGGATGCTGAGTAGAATGGAAGGCTTATTTCACGTGTCTCATGTTGATCCTTTTATTACATCCCAGGATGGAATTGAGTTTTTTTACAATCGCAGTATATTGTTAGCTCATGTTCACTTTGTTATCTGCTATAATCCCTAGATCTTCCTTTGCAGAAACATTGCCAAATGAGTTGTTAACCATTTTTGTAATTGTGCAGTTTATTATTTATGCATTCATGTATACTTTGCATTTATCCTGATAGACTGACATTTTTTCAAAACACTTCTCCAATATGTCAAGGGCATTTTGGATTCGTATCTTATCCTCCGAAATGTAGCTTTCTATCACCTGCAAATGTAATAATTGTATCCCCAGTCCTATCACTCAAGTCATTAATAAAAACAGAGAATAGTACTGAGCCTAGTACTTGGACCCAAGTAGAACCCTACTTGTTGCACCCTATCTATTTGAAAATGAGTCATTTACAACTACAATTTGAACTCCAACCAATTTTATATCCCCTTACAGGATAACCATCTATACCATATTTTCTTAGCTGGTTTAGATGGATATAGTGTGGGATACAGTAGACCCCCAATTTACGTGAGTATTGTGTTCCAGGGAAATTTCGTGTAAGTTGAATTTGCATAAGTTGGGGCGACTTTCCCCATAAGAAATAATAGAATAGTGAGGGGTTGCGTACCCCAGACATACCTTAGTCATAGATTTTTTTCCCCTTTTCTCGGTGGAATCACCTTTTAGGAGGCGCGTCTAACGTCTCACCTATGCATCTTGAGATTCTACTATCACAATGGCAGCACAATGACGGCACAATGGCAGCACAGCTCTGCTTGATTCCGCCTGCAAGTCTTGTGAGGCTTTCATGTATATATGTGAATCTGGCAAGTGTTCACATATATATGCAAATGACGCGTATCTCGAGGGGCATTTTCCAGTCCGGACCCTAATAAAAAATCGCATAAACGCGAGACACATGTAAGTCGGAATCACGTAAATTGGGGGTCTACTGTAGTGTTAAAAGCTTTAACAAATACAGATGTATCCCATCTGTTCTTTCTCCCCATCCATAAGATCAGAAGGAAATTAGGTTGGCTTGACGTTACTTGTTCTTAACAAACCCATGTTGGCTGTTATTTATCTCACTGATATTTTCTAAGTCCTTACAAATAGATTTTTTGAGTATTTGTTCTGGGGTATTTCTAGAAATTGAAGGATTTGAAGTTAGAAATTGAAGGAATTGACTGGTTTATAACCCCAGGGAGCTCTCTTTCCACAGATTCAGTCACTGTGCATAGCTTCCTTGCTAAAATCAAGGTACACTACATCCACTGGTCTTCCTGCATCCACAGAGCCAGTCATCTCATCATAGAAGGCAATCAGGTTGACTTACTTGCCCCTGGTGAATCCATGCCGACTGTTCCTAATCGCCTTCTTCTCCTTCAAGTGCTTAGAAATGGATTCCTTGAGGACTTGCTCCATGGTTTGTCCAGGGACTGAAGCAAGCCTGACTGGTCTGTAGTTCCTTGGATCCTCCTTTTTCCCTTTCTTAAATATGGGTTCTATGTTTGCCCTTTTCCAGATTTCTGGAAAGTCATATCCTCCACAAGTTCTCAAAAGATAATGGCTAATGGCTCCAAGATTGCTTTACCAAGTTCTCCAATATTCTGATTTTAAAACATCTAACTTTTCTAAACAGGGTGTGACTTCCTCCTTCCATATTTTAGCCTGAATTCTTGTCCTCATAGCATAGATGCTGATTATGATATCCAGCTGATCAAAGCTAACCTTGGGGTAACCACACTTGGTCTTCCTGATTTTGCAATATACAAAAAATAATGATATAGAATAATCTAACGCCATCATAGCAGAGATCAGTAAAAGCAGAACTGACCCACTCCTACCGCTATCTTTAATTAAAAGCAATTGAACAGTTCAATACTGGTGTAAATCAACATGATCCTATTGACATAGATTAAGTTAAAGTACCTTATAACAAGGAACTGGCTATCTGTACACAAAACTGAGCATTCTTATGATCTTATCATGAGGCTACCAATGCTTAATCATAAGTGTTTTCTTAAATCTCTAGCTCCTGAGGATCTCAGATTTCATTTTAAAAGTTTCTAGGACTCATGGATGCTGTAAAAACTTGTAAAATGAAACCAGAAGGGTCAAAAATACAGAAGGCAAATAAAAAGAATCCCAAAGTTATTATTTTTTTAAATCTCATAATTTGGACGATGTGAATCATGATTTTATGTACCTTGGATTGGTGATACTATTTTGCTTATTGAAATAAAATATACACATTTTGCATGAATCTCATTGACAGAATGACATTCAGCCAAGACAAGCATTAAGATCTAATAAAGGACATAAGTGTCTAAAAACTGGGATATCTTTTATTAGACCAACCCAAATGGTTGGAGAATAGTTATTGAGCAAGCTTTTGGGTTCAAAAACCCTTCATCAGGCTAAGGAAGCTGCAGCAGTCGGTGTGTGCTCTTCCTGGATGGAATGAAAAAAGTAAAGAAGCCAGGGGCTGGGCTGGGCTGGGGAGTCAGTTGCCAGGCAGATTATAATGTATCAAAAATCCAATGTCTATGTTTAGTCCATGATCTCTAGTATCCAGCAGGTTGATGAAATGGAGCTCATAGGCTCGTCTCTGGGATGTGTTGTGTAAATTTCCCTTGAGGATCAGGACTGAGAGATTGGAGAGAGAGTGGCCCTCCTGTAAGAAATGTGCCCCCACCGGTAATCGGGTGTTTCTGTCTTTGATGGATTTCCGGTGTGCGTTCATTCTCTTGCGCAGTTGTTGTCGGGTCTCTCCTACATATCTTCCATCAGGGCATTTGGTGCATCGGATGAGGTATATTACATTTCTGGAGGTGCAGCTGTAAGATCCTGGGATGCTGATGGCTCTGTTGTGGGGTGTAGTAATAGTGGGGGTGGTGGAGATGTGGGGGCAGGTTTTGCATTTCTTGTCATGGTACGGTCTGGATCCTTTTGGTGTGTTCTGGGCTTGAGGAAGTTTGCTTCTGGTGATGAGGCTGGCGAGGTTCGGTGCTTGTTTGAAGGCTAGGATGGGTGGCTCTGGGAAGATCTTTTT